>NW_025728045.1:0-177462 GCF_021461385.2 Schistocerca piceifrons
CAGGCTTCTTATTCTTAAGTCGGCATTGTGCCTTTTGTATTTAATTCCGGTGCAATTTCTGTGTTTCATCGTCAATAAGAAGGTCAGAGGGATACAATAAACCTGAAGCATCGGAATCTATAACTAGTGTCACAGGAATGGTTCAAAACAAAGTCAGTAAGAAGAGACAGTCTTCTAGTCCTTAAGTCGCATTGTGCGTTTTGTATTTAATTCCGATGCAATTTCTGTGTTTCATCGTCAATAAGAAGGTCGAAGGGATACAGTAAACCTGGAGTGTAGCATCGGAATGTATAACTAGTGTCACAGGACAGGTTCAAAACATAGACAGTAAAAAGAGTCAGTCTTCGTGTACTTAAGTCGGCATTTTGCCTTTTGTATTCAATTCCGATGCAATTTCTGTGTTTCATCGTCAATAACAAGGTCCAAGGGATACAGTAAACCTCGAGTGAAGCATCGGAATCTATAACAAGTGTCAATGGAATGGTTCAAATCATAGACAGTAAGAAGAGTCAATCTTCTTGTACTTAAGTCGGCATTGTGCCTTTTGTATTTAATTCCGATGCAATTTCTGTGTTCATCGTCAATAAGAACGTCAGAGGGGTACAGTAAACCTGAAGTGGAAGCATCGGAATCTATAGCTAGTGTCACAGGAATAGTTCAAAACATAGTCAGTAAGATGAGTCAGTCTTCTTGTCCTTAAGTCGGCATTGTGCCTTTTGTATTTAATTCCGAAGAAATTTCTGTGTTTCATCATCAATAAGAAGGTCCAAGGGATACAGTGAACCTGGAGTGAAGCATCGGAATCTATAACTAGTGTCACAGGAATTGTTCAAAACATAGACAGTAAGAAGAGTCAGTCTCCTTGTACTTAATTCTGCACTGTGCCTTTTGCATTTAATTCCGATGCATTTTCTGTGTTTCATCGTCATTATGATGTTCCAAGGGATACAGTAAACCAGAAGTGAAGCATCGGAATTTATAACTGGTGTCACAGGGATGCTTCAAAACATAGTCAGTAAGAAGAGTCAGTCTTCTTGTACTTAAGTCGGCATTGTGCTTTTTCTATTGATTTTGATGCAATTTCTGTGTTTCATCGTCAATAAGAAGGACCAAGGGATACAGTAAACCTAGAGTGAAGCATCGGAGTCTAATAACTAGTGTCACAGGACTGGTTCAAAACATAGTCAGTAAGGAGAGTCAGTCTTCTTGTACTTAAGTCGGCATTGTGCCTTTTGTATTTAATTCCGATGCAATTTCTGTGTTTCATCGTCCTTAAGAAGGTCCAAGGGATACAGTAAACCTGAGGTGAAGCATCGGAATCTATAACTAGTGTCACAGGAATGGTTCAAACATAGTCAGTAAGAAGAGTCAGTCTTCTTGTACTTAAGCGGCTTTGTGCCTTTTCTATTTAATTCCGATGCAATTTCTGTGTTTCATCGTCAGTAAGCAGGTCAGAGGGATACAGTAATCCTGAAGTGAAGCATCGGAATCTATAACTAGTGTCACAGGAATGGTTCAAACATAGTCAGTAAGAAGAGTCAGTCTTCTTGTACTCTAGTCGGCATTGTGCCTTTTTCTATTTAATTCCGATGCAATTTCTGTGTTTCATCGTCAATATGAAGGTCCAAGGATACAGTAAACCTGGAGTGAAGCATCGGAATCTATAACTAGTGTCACAGGAATGGTTCAAATCATAGACAGTAAGAAGAGTCAGACTTCTTTTTCTTAAGTCGGCATTGTGCCTTTTGTATTTAATTCCGGTGCAATATCTGTGTTTCATCGTCAATAACATGGTCAGAGAGATACAATAAACCTGAAGCATCGGAATCTATAACTAGTGTCACAGGAATGGCTCAAAACAAAGTCAGTAAGAAGAGTCAGTCTTCTTGTCCTTAAGTCAGCATTGTGCCTTTTGTATTTAATTCCGATGCAATTTCTGTGTTTCATCGTCAATAAGAAGGTCCAAGGGATACAGTAAACCTGGAGTGTAGCATCGGAATCTATAACTAGTGTCACAGGAATGGTTCAAAACATAGACAGTAAGAAGAGTCAGTCTTCGTGTACTTAAGTCGGCATTTTGCCTTTTGTATTTAATTCCGATGCAATTTCTGTGTTTCATCGTCAATAAGAAGGTCCAAGGGATACAGTAAACCTGAGGTGAAGCATCGGAATCTATAACTAGTGTCACAGGAATGGTTCAAAACATAATCAGTAAGAAGAGTCAGTCTTCTTGTACTTAAGTCGGCATTGTACCTTTCTATTTAATTCCGATGCAATTTCTGTGTTTCATCGTCAATAACAAGGTCCAAGGGATACAGTAAAACTGGAGTGAAGCATAGGAATCTATAACTAGTGTCAATGGAATGGTTCAAATCATTGACAGTAAGAAGAGTCAACCTTCTTGTACTTAAGTCGGCATTGTGCCTTTTGTATTTAATTCCGATGCAATTTCTGTGTTTCATCGTCAATAAGAAGGTCAGAGGGGTACAGTAAACCTGAAGTGAAGCATCGGAATCTATAGTTAGTGTCACAGGAATGGTTAAAAGCATAGTCAGTAAGATGAGTCAGTCTTCTTGTCCTTATGGCGGCATTGTGCCTTTTGTATTTAATTCGGAAGAAATTTCTGTGTTTCATCATCAATAAGAAGGTCCAAGGGATACAGTAAACCTCCGGTGAAGCATCGGAATCTATAACTAGTGTCAATGGAATAGTTCAAGACATAGTCAGTAAGAGGAGGCAGTCTTCTTGTACTTAAGTCGGCATTGTGCCTTTTCTTTTTAATTCCGATGCAATTTCTGTGTTTCATCGTCAATAAGAAGGTCCAAGGGATACAGTAAACCTGGACTGAAGCATCGGAGTCTATAACTAGTGTCACAGGAGTGGTTCAAAACATAGTCAGTAGGAAGAGTTAGTCTTCTTGTACTTAAGTCGGCGTTGTGCCTTTTGTATTTAATTCCGATGCAATTTCTGTGTCTCATCGTCAATAAGAAGGTCCAAGGGATACAGTAAACCAGGAGTGAAGCATCTGCATCTCTAACTAGTGTCACAGGAATGGTTCAAATCTTAGACAGTAAGAAGAGTCAGTCTTCGTGTACTTCAGTCGGCAATTTGCCTTTTGTATTTAATTCCGATGTAATTTTTGTGTTTCATAGTCAATGAGAAGGTCCAAGGGATACATTAAACCTGAAGTAAAGCATCGGGGTCTATAACTAGTGTCACAGGAATCGTTCAAAACATAGTCAGAAAGGAGAGTCAGTCTTCTTGTACTTAAGTCGGCATTGTGCCTTTTGTATTTAATTCCAATGCAATTTTTGTTTTTCATCGTCCTTAAGAAGGTCCAAGGGATACAGTAAACCTGAGGTGAGGCATCGGAATCTATAACTAGTGTCACAGGAATGGTTCAAAACATAGTCAGTAAGAAGAGTCAGTCTTCTTGTACTTAAGCCGGCTTTGTGCCTTTTCTATTTAATTCCGATGCAATTTCTGTGTTTCATCGTCAGTAAGAAGGTCAGAGGGATACAGTAATCCTGAAGTGAAGCATCGGAATCTATAACTAGTGTCACAGGAATGGTTCAAAACATAGTCAGTAAGAAGAGTCAGTCTTCTTGTACTTAAGTCGGCATTGTGCCTTTTCTATTTAATTCCGATGTAATTTGTGTGTTACATCGTCAATAAGAAGGTCCAAGGGATACAGTAAACCTGGAGTGTAGCATCGGAATCTATAACTAGTGACACAGGAATGGTTCAAAACATAGACAGTAAGAAGAGTCAGTCTTCGTGTACTAAAGTCGGCATTTTGCCTTTTGTATTTAATTCCGATGCAATATCTGTGTCTCATCGTCAATAAGAAGGTCAGAGGGGTACAGTAAACCTGAAGTGAAGAATCGGAATCTATAACTAGTGTCACAGGAATATTTCAAAACATAGACAGTAGGAAGAGTCAGTCTTCTTGTACTTAATTCTGCTTTGTGCCTTTTGTATTTAATTCCGATGCAATTTTTGTTTTTCATCGTCCTTAAGAAGGTCCAAGGGATACAGTAAACCTGAGGTGAGGCATCGGAATCTATAACTAGTGTCACAGGAATCGTTCAAAACATAGTCAGAAAGGAGAGTCAGTCTTCTTGTACTTAAGTCGGCATTGTGCCTTTTGTATTTAATTCCGATGCAATTTTTGTTTTTCATCGTCCTTAAGAAGGTACAAGGGATACAGTAAACCTGAGGTGAGGCATCGGAATCTATAACTAGTGTCACAGGAATGGTTCAAAACATAGTCAGTAAGAAGAGTCAGTCTTCTTGTACTTAAGCCGGCTTTGTGCCTTTTCTATTTAATTCCGATGCAATTTCTGTGTTTCATCGTCAGTAAGAAGGTCAGAGGGATACAGTAATCCTGAAGTGAAGCATCGGAATCTATAACTAGTGTCACAGGAATGGTTCAAAACATAGACAGTAAGATGAGTCAGTCTTCTTGGACTTAAGTCGGCATTATGCCTTTTGTATTTAATTCCGATTCAGTTTCTGTGTTTCATCGTCAATAAGAAGGTCACAGGGGTACAGTAAACCTGAAGTGAA
Source organism: Schistocerca piceifrons (assembly GCF_021461385.2). NCBI lineage: Eukaryota > Metazoa > Arthropoda > Insecta > Orthoptera > Acrididae > Schistocerca > Schistocerca piceifrons. The sequence goes on from NW_025728045.1 coordinate 4,570, forward strand.
GCATCGGAATCTATAGCTAGAGTCACAGGAATGGTTCAAAACATAGTCAGTAAGAAGAGTCAGTCATCTTGTTCTTAAGTCGGCATTGTGTCTTTTGTATTTAATTCCGGTGCAATATCTGTGTTTCATCATCAATACGAAGGTCCAAGGGATACAGTAAACCTGGAGTGAAGCATCGGAATCAATAACTAGTGTCACAGGAATGGTTCAAAACATAGACAGTAAGAAGAGTCAGTCTCCTTGTACTTAATTCTGCACTGTGCCTTTTGTATTTAATTCCGATGCAATTTCTGTGTTTCATCGTCAATAAGAATGTCCGAGGGATACAGTAAACCTGAAGTGTACCATCGGAATTTATAACTAGTGTCACAGGAATGGTTCAAAACATAGTCAGTAAGAAGAGTTAGTCTTCTTGTACTTAAGTCGGCATTGTGCCTTTTGTATTTAATTTCGATGCAATTTCTGTGTTTCATCGTCAATAAGAAGGTCCAAGGGATACAGTAAACCTGGAGTGAAGCATCGGAATCTATAACTAGTGTCACAGGAATATTTCAAAACATAGACAGTAGGAAGAGTCAGTCTTCTTGTACTTAATTCTGCTTTGTGCCTTTTGTATTTAATTTCGATGCAATTTCTGTGTTTCATCGTCAATAAGAAGGTCCAAGGGATACAGTAAACCTGGAGTGAAGCATCGGAATCTATAACTAGTGTCACAGGAATATTTCAAAACATAGACAGTAGGAAGAGTCAGTCTTCTTGTACTTAATTCTGCTTTGTGCCTTTTGTATTTAATTCCGATGCAATTTCTGTGTTTCATCGTCAATAAGAAGGTCAGAGGGGTACAGTAAACCTGAAGTGAAGCATCGGAATCTATAGCTAGTGTCACAGGAATAGTTCAAAGCATAGTCAGTAAGATGAGTCAGTCTTCTTGTCCTTAAGTCGGCGTTGTGCCTTTTGTATTTAATTCCGAAGAAATTTCTGTGTTTCATCATCAATTAGAAGGTCCAAGGGATACAGTGAACCTGGAGTGAAGCATCGGAATCTATAACTAGTGTCACAGGAATGGTTCAAAGCATAGACAGTAAGAAGAGTCAGTCTCCTTGTACTTAATTCTGCACTGTGCCTTTTGTATTTAATTCCGATGCATTTTCTGTGTTTCATCGTCAATATGATGTTCCAAGGGATACAGTAAACCAGAAGTGAAGCATCAGAATTTATAACTGGTGTCACAGGGATGCTTCAAAGCATAGTCAGTAAGAAGAGTCAGTCTTCTTGTACTTAAGTCGGCATTGTTCCTTTTGTATTTAATTCCGATGCAATTTCTGTGTTTCATCGTCCTTAAGAAGGTCCAAGGGATACAGTAAACCTGAGGTGAAGCATCGGAATCTATAACTAGTGTCACAGGAATGGTTCAAAACATAGTCAGTAAGAAGAGTCAGTCTTCTTGTACTTAAGCCGGCTTTGTGCCTTTTCTATTTAATTCCGATGCAATTTCTGTGTTTCATCGTCAGTAAGAAGGTCAGAGGGATACAGTAATCCTGACGTGAAGCATCGGAACCTATAACTAGTGTCACAGGAATGGTTCAAAACATAGTCAGTAAGAAGAGTCAGTCTTCTTGTACTTAAGTCGGCATTGTGCCTTTTCTATTTAATTCCGTTGCAATTTCTGTGTTTCTTCGTCTATAAGAGGGGCCAAGGGATACAGTAAACCTGGAGTGAAGCATCGGAAACAATAACTAGTGTCACAGGAATGGTTCAAAGCATAGACAGTAAGAAGAGTCAGTCTTCATGTACTTACGTCGGCATAGTGTCTTTTCTATTTAATTCCGATGTAATTTGTGTGTTTCATCGTCAATAAGAAGGTCCAAGGGATACAGTAAACCTGGAGTGTAGCATCGGAATCTATAACTAGTGACACAGGAATGGTTCAAAACATAGACAGTAAGAAGAGTCAGTCTTCGTGTACTTAAGTCGGCATTTTGCCTTTTGTGTTTAATTCCGATGCAATTTCTGTGTCTCATCGTCAATAAGAAGGTCAGAGGGGTACAGTAAACCTGAAGTGAAGAATCGGAATCTATAACTAGTGTCAATGAAATATTTCAAAACATAGACAGTAAGATGAGTCAGTCATCTTGGACATAAGTCGGCATTATGCCTTTTGTATTTAATTCCGATTCAGTTTCTGTGTTTCATCGTCAATAAGATGGTCACAGGGGTACAGTAAACCTGAAGTGAAGCATCGGAATCTATAGCTAGAGTCACAGGAATGGTTCAAAACATAGTCAGTAAGAAGAGTCAGTCATCTTGTTCTTAAGTCGGCATTGTGTCTTTTGTATTTAATTCCGATGCAATATCTGTGTTTCATCATCAATACGAAGGTCCAAGGGATACAGTAAACCTGGAGTGTAGCATCGGAATCTATAACTAGTGACACAGGAATGGTTCAAAACATAGACAGTAAGAAGATACAGTCTTCGTGTACTTAAGTCGGCATTTTGCCTTTTGTATTTAATTCCGATGCAATTTCTGTGTTTCATCGTCAATAAGAATGTCAGAGGGGTACAGTAAACCTGAAGTGAAGAATCGGTATCTATAACTAGTGTCAATAAAATATTTCAAATCATAGACAGTAAGATGAGTCAGTCTTCTTGTACTTAAGTCGTCATTGTGCCTTTTGTATTTAATTCCGATGCAGTTTCTGTGTTTCATCGTCAATAAGAAGGTCAGAGGGGTACAGTAAACCTGAAGTGAAGCATCGGAATCTATAGCTAGTGTCACAGGAATGGTTCAAAACATAGTCAGTAAGAAGAGTCAGTCATCTTGTTCTTAAGTCGGCATTGTGTCTTTTGTATTTAATTCCGATGCAATATCTGTGTTTCATCATCAATACGAAGGTCCAAGGGATTCAGTAAACCTGGAGTGAAGCATCGGAATCTATAACTAGTGTCACAGGAATGGTTCAAAACATAGACAGTAAGAAGAGTCAGTCTCCTTGTACTTAATTCTGCACTGTGCCTTTTGTATTTAATTCCGATGCAATTTCTGTGTTTCATCGTCAATAAGAATGTCCAAGGGATACAGTAAACCTGAAGTGTAGCATCGGAATTTATAACTAGTGTCACAGGAATGGTTCAAAACATGGTCAGGAAGAAGAGTCAGTCTTCTTGTACTTAAGTCGGCATTGTGCCTTTTCTATTTAATTCCGATGCAATTTCTGTGTTTCATCGTCAACAAGATGGACCAAGGGATACAGTAAACCTGGAGTGAAGCATCGGAGTCTATAACTAGTGTCACAGGACTGGTTCAAAAGTAGACAGTAAGAGGAGTCAGTCTTCTTGAACTTAATTCGGCATTGTGCCTTTTCTATTTAATTCCGATGCAATTTCTGTGTTTCATCGTCAATACGAAGGTCCAAGGGATATAGTAAACCTTGAGTGAAGCATCGGAATCTATAACTAGTGTCACAGGAATGGTTCAAAACATAGACAGTAAGAAGAGTCAGTCTTCTTGTACTTACGTCGACATTGTGCCCTTTCTATTTAAATCCCATGCAATTTCTGTAATTCATCGTCTATACGAAGGTCCTAGGGATACAGTAAACCTGAAGTGAAGCTTCGGAATCTATAGCTAATGTCACAGGAATGGTTCAAAACATAGACAGTAAGAAGAGTCAGTCTTCTTGTACTTAATTCTGCTTTGTGCCTTTTGTATTTAATTCCGATGCAATTTCTGTGTTTCATTGTCAATAAGAAAGTCAGAGGGGTACAGTAAACCTGAAACCTGAAGTGAAGCATCGGAATCTATAACTAGTGTCACAGGAATGGTTCAAAACATAGACAGTAAGAAGAGTCAGTCTCCTTGTACTTAATTCTGCGCTGTGCCTTTTGTATATAATTCCGATGCAATTTCAGTGTTTCATCGTCAATAAGAATGTCCAAGGGATACAGTAAACCTGAAGTGTAGCATCGGAATTTATAACTAGTGTCACAGGAATGGTTCAAAACATAGTCAGTTAGAAGAGTCAGTCTTCTTGTACTTAAGTGGGCATTGTGCCTTTTCTATTTAATTCCGATGCAATTTCTGTGTTTCATCGTCAATAAGAAGGACCAAGGGATACAGTAAACTTGGAGTGAAGCATCGGAGTCTATAACTAGTGTCACAGGACTGGTTCAAAAATAGACAGTAAGAAGAGTCAGTCTTCTTGAACTTAATTCGGCATTGTGCCTTTTGTATTTAATTCCGATGCAATTTCTGTGTTTCGTCGTCAATAAGAAGGTCAGGGGGATACTGTAAACCTGAAGTGAAGCATCGCAATCCATAACTAGTGTCACAGGAATGGTTCAAAACATAGTCAGTAAGAAGAGTTAGTCTCCTTGTACTTAAGTCGGCATTGTGCCTTTTGTATTTATTTCCGATGCAATATCTGTGTTTCATCGTCAATAAGAAGGTCCATGGTATATAGTAAACCTGGAGTGAAGCATCGGAATCTATAACTAGTGTCACAGGAATGGTTCAAAACATAGACAGTAAGAAGAGTCAGTCTTCTTGTACTCACGTCGACATTGTGCCCTTTCTATTTCAATCCGATGCAATTTCTGTAATTCATCGTCTATAAGAAGGTCCTAGGGATACAGTAAACCTGAAGTGAAGCTTCGGAATCTATAGCTAGTGTCACAGGAGTGGTTCAAAACATAGACAGTAAGAAGAGTCAGTCTTCTTGTACTTAATTCTGCTTTGTGCCTTTTGTATTTAATTCCGATGCAATTTCTGTGTTTCATCGTCAATAAGAAGGTCAGAGGGCTCCAGTAAACCTGAAACCTGAAGTAAAGCATCGGAATCTATAGCTAGTGTCACAGGAATGGTTCAAAACATAGACAGTAAGAAGAGTCAGTCTTCTTGCACTTAATTCGGCATTGTGCCTTTTGTATTTAATTGCGATGCAATTTCTGTGTTTCATCGTCAATAAGAAGGTCCAAGGGATACAGTAAACCTGAAGTGAAGCATCGGAATTTATAACTAGTGTCACAGGAATGGTTCAAAACATAGACAGTAAGAAGAGTCAGTCTTCTTGTACTTAAGTCAGCATTGTGCCTTTTGTATTTAACTCCGATGCAATTTCTGTGTTTCATCGTCAATAAGAAGGTCAGAGGGATAAAGTAATCCTGAAGTGAAGCATCGGACTCTATAACTAGTGTCAGAGGAATGGTTCAAAACATAGTCAGTATGAATATTCAGTCTTATTGTACTTAAGTCATCATTGTGCAGTTTCTATTTAATTCTGATGCAATTTCTGTGTTTCATCGTCAATATGAAGGTCCAAGGGATACAGTAAACCTGGAGTGAAGCATCGGAATCTATAACTAGTGTCACAGGAATGGTTCAAATCATAGACAGTAAGAAGAGTCAGACTTCTTTTTCTTAAGTCGGCATTGTGCCTTTTGTATTTAATTCCGGTGCAATTTCTGTGTTTCATCGTCAATAACAAGGTCAGAGGGATACAATAAACCTGAAGCATCGGAATCTATAACTAGTGTCACAGGAATGGTTCAAAACATAGACAGTAAGAAGAGTCAGTCTTCGTGTACTTAAGTCGGCATTTTGCCTTTTGTATTTAATTCCGATGCAATTTCTGTGTTTCATCGTCAATAAGAAGGTCAGAAGGGGACAGTAAACCTGAAGTGAAGCATCGGAATCTATAGTTAGTGTCACAGGAATGGTTCAAAACATAGTCAGTAAGATGAGTCAGTCTTCTTGTCCTTATGGCGGCATTGTGCCATTTGTATTTAATTCCGAAGAAATTTCTGTGTTTCATCATCAATAAGAAGGTCCAAGGGATACAGTAAACCTCCTGTGAAGCATCGGAATCTATAACTAGTGTCAATGGAATGGTTCAAGACATAGTCAGTAAGAGGAGTCAGTCTTCTTGTACTTAAGTCGGCATTGTGCCTTTTCTTTTTAATTCCGATGCAATTTCTGTGTTTCATCGTCAATAAGAAGGTCCAAGGGATACAGTAAACCTGGACTGAAGCATCGGAAACTATAACTAGTGTCACAGGAATGGTTCAAATCATAGACAGTAAGAGGAGTCAGACTTCTTTTACTTTTGTCGGCATTGTGCCTTTTGTATTTAATTCCGATGCAATTTCTGTGTTTCTTCGTCACTAAGAAGGTCCAAGGGATACAGTAAACCTGGAGTGAAGCATCGGAGTCTATAACTAGGGTCACAGGAATGGTTCAAAAATAGACAGTAAGAAGAGTCAGTCTTCTTGAACTTAATTCGGCATTGTGCCTTTTGTATTTAATTCCGATGCAATTTCTGTGTTTCATCGTCAATATGAAGGTCAGAGGGATACAGTAAAAATGAAGTGAAGCATCGAAATCCATAACTAGTGTCACAGTAATGGTTCAAAACATAGTCAGTAAGAAGAGTTAGTCTTCTTGTACTTAAGTCGGCGTTGTGCCTTTTGTATTTAATTCCGATGCAATTTCTGTGTCTCATCGTCAATAAGAAGGTCCAAGGGATACAGTAAACCTGGAGTGAAGCATCTGAATCTGTAACTAGTGTCACAGGAATGGTTCAAATCATAGACAGTAAGAAGAGTCAGTCTTCTTGAACTTAATTCGGCATTGTGCCTTTTGTATTTAATTCCGATGCAATTTATGTGTTTCATAGTCAATGAGAAGGTCCAAGGGAAACATTAAACCTGAAGTAAAGCATCGGGGTCTATAACTAGTGTCACAGGAATCGTTCAAAACATAGTCAGAAAGGAGAGTCAGTCTTCTTGTACTTAAGTCGGCATTGTGCCTTTTGTATTTAATTCCGATGCAATTTCTGTTTTTCATCGTCCTTAAGAAGGTCCATGGTATATAGTAAACCTGGAGTGAAGCATCGGAATCTATAACTAGTGTCACAGGAATGGTTCAAAACATAGACAGTAAGAAGAGTCAGTCTTCTTGTACTCACGTCGACATTGTGCCCTTTCTATTTCAATCCGATGCAATTTCTGTAATTCATCGTCTATAAGAAGGTCCTAGGGATACAGTAAACCTGAAGTGAAGCTTCGGAATCTAAAGCTAGTGTCACAGGAGTGGTTCAAAACATAGACAGTAAGAAGAGTCAGTCTTCTTGTACTTAATTCTGCTTTGTGCCTTTTGTATTTAATTCCGATGCAATTTCTGTGTTTCATCGTCAATGAGAAGGTCAGAGGGGTACAGTAAACCTGAAACCTGAAGTAAAGCATCGGAATCTATAGCTAGTGTCACAGGAATGGTTCAAAACATAGACAGTAAGAAGAGTCAGTCTTCTTGCACTTAATTCGGCTTTGTGACTTTTGTATTTAATACCGATGCAATTTCTGTGTTTCATCGTCAATAAGAAGGTCCAAATGATACAGTAAACCTGTAGTGAAGCATCGGAATTTATAACTAGTGTCACAGGAATGGTTCAAAACATAGACAGTAAGAAGAGTCAGTCTTCTTGTACTTAAGTCGGCATTGTGCCTTTTGTATTTAACTCCGATGCAATTTCTGTGTTTCATCGTCAATAAGAAGGTCAGAGGGATACAGTAATCCTGAAGTGAAGCATCGGACTCTATAACTAGTGTCACAGGAATGGTTCAAAACATAGTCAGTATGAATATTCAGTCTTATTGTACTTAAGTCATCATTGTGCAGTTTCTATTTAATTCTGATGCAATTTATGTGTTTCATCGTCAATATGAAGGTCCAAGGGATACAGTAAACCTGGAGTGAAGCATCGGAATTTATAACTAGTGTCACAGGAATGGTTCAAATCATAGACAGTAAGAAGAGTCAGACTTCTTTTTCTTAAGTCGGCAATGTGCCTTTGGTATTTAATTCCGGTGCAATTTCTGTGTTTCATCGTCAATAACAAGGTCAGAGGGATACAATAAACCTGAAGCATCCGAATCTATAACTAGTGTCACAGGAATGGTTCAAAACAATGTCAGTAAGAAGAGTCAGTCTTCTTGTCCTTAAGTCGGCATTGTGCCTTTTGTATTTAATTCCGATGCAATTTCTGTGATTCATCGTCAATAAGAAGGTCCAAGGGATACAGTAAACCTGGAGTGTAGCATCGGAATCTATAACTAGTGTCACAGGAATGGTTCAAAACATAGACAGTAAGAAGAGTCAGTCTTCGTGTACTTAAGTCGGCATTTTGCCTTTTGTATTTAATTCCGATGCAATTTCTGTGTTTCATCGTCAATAAGAAGGTCCAAGGGATACAGTAAACCTGAGGTGAAGCATCGGAATCTATAACTAGTGTCACAGGAATGGTTCAAAACATAGTCAGTAAGAAGAGTCAGTCTTCTTGTACTTAAGTCGGCATTGTACCTTTTCTATTTAATTCCGATGCAATTTCTGTGTTTCATCGTCAATAACAACGTCCAAGGGATACAGTAAACCTGGAGTGAAGCAACGGAATCTATAACTAGTGTCAATGGAATGGTTCAAATCATAGACAGTAAGAAGAGTCAACCTTCTTGTACTTAAGTCGGCATTGTGCCTTTTGTATTTAATTCAGATGCAATTTCTGTGTTTCATCGTCAATAAGATGGTCAGAAGGGGACAGTAAACCTGAAGTGAAGCATCGGAATCTATAGTTAGTGTCACAGGAATGGTTCAAAACATAGTCAGTAAGATGAGTCAGTCTTCTTGTCCTTATGGCGGCATTGTGCCTTTTGTATTTAATTCCGAAGAAATTTCTGTGTTTCATCATCAATAAGAAGGTTCAAGGGATACAGTAAACCTCCTGTGAAGCATCGGAATCTATAACTAGTGTCAATGGAATGGTTCAAGACATAGTCAGTAAGAGGAGTCAGTCTTCTTGTACTTAATTCGGCATTGTGCCTTTTGTATTTAATTCCGATGCAATTTCTGTATCTCATCGTCAATAAGAAGGTCCAAGGGATACAGTAAACCTGGAGTGAAGCATCTGAATCTGTAACTAGTGTCACAGGAATGGTTCAAATCATAGACAGTAAGAAGAGTCAGTCTTCTTGAACTTAAATCGGCATTGTGCCTTTTGTATCTAATTCCGATGCAATTTTTGTGTTTCATAGTCAATGAGAAGGTCCAAGGGATACATTAAACCTGAAGTAAAGCATCGGGGTCTATAACTAGTGTCACAGGAATCGTTCAAAACATAGTCAGAATGGAGAGTCAGTCTTCTTGTAGTTAAGTCGGCATTGTGCCGTTTGTATTTAATTCCGATGCAATTTCTGTTTTTCATCGTCCTTAAGAAGGTCCAAGGGATACAGTAAACCTGAGGTGAAGCATCGGAATCTATAACTAGTGTCACAGGAATGGTTCAAAACATAGTCAGTAAGAAGAGTCAGTCTTCTTGTACTTAAGCCGGCTTTGTGCCTTTTTTATTTAATTCCGATGCAATTTCTGTGTTTCATCGTCAGTAAGAAGGTCAGAGGGATACAGTAATCCTGAAGTGAAGCATCGGAATTTATAACTAGTGTCACAGGAATGGTTCAACACATAGTCAGTAAGAAGAGTCAGTCTTCTTGTACTTAAGTCGGCATTGTGCCTTTTCTATTTAATTCCGATGCAATTTCTGTGTTTCATCGTCTATAAGAGGGGCCAAGGGATACAGTAAACCTGGAGTGAAGCATCGGAAACTATAACTAGTGTCACAGGAATGGTTCAAAGCATAGACAGTAAGAAGAGTGAGTCTTCTTGTACTTACGTCGGCATAGTGCCTTTTCTATTTAATTCCGATGTAATTTGTGTGTTTCATCGTCATTAAGAAGGTCCAAGGGATACAGTAAACCTGGTGTGTAACATCGGAATCTATAACTAGTGACACAGGAATGGTTCAAAACATAGACAGTAAGAATAGTCAGTCTTCGAGTACTTAAGTCGGCATTTTGCCTTTTGTATTTAATTCCGATGCAATTTCTGTGTCTCATCGTCAATAAGAAGGTCAGAGGGGTACAGTAAACCTGAAGTGAAGAATCGGAATCTATAACTAGTGTCAATGAAATATTTCAAAACATAGACAGTAAGATGAGTCAGTCTTCTTGGACTTAAGTCGGCATTATGCCTTTTGTATTTAATTCCGATTCAGTTTCTGTGTTACATCGTCAATAAGAAGGTCACAGGGGTACAGTAAACCTGAAGTGAAGCATCGGAATCTATAGCTAGAGTCACAGGAATGGTTCAAAACATAGTCAGTAAGAAGAGTCCGTCATCTTGTTCTTAAGTCGGCATTGTGTCTTTTGTATTTAATTCCGGTGCAATATCTGTGTTTCATCATCAATACGAAGGTCCAAGGGATACAGTAAACCTGGAGTGAAGCATCGGAATCAATAACTAGTGTCACAGGAATGGTTCAAAACATAGACAGTAAGAAGAGTCAGTCTCCTTGTACTTAATTCTGCACTGTGCCTTTTGTCTTTAATTCCGATGCAATTTCTGTGTTTCATCGTCAATAAGAATGTCCAAGGGATACAGTAAACCTGAAGTGTAGCATCGGAATTTATAACTAGTGTCACAGGAATGGTCAAAACATAGTAAGAAGAGTCAGTCTTCTTGTACTTAAGTCCGAATTGTGCCTTTTCTATTTAATTCCGTTGCAATTTCTGTGTTTCATCGACAATAAGAAGGACCAAGGGATACAGTAAACCTGGAGTGAAGCATCGGAGTCTATAACTAGTGTCACAGGACTGGTTCAAAAATAGACAGTAAGAAGAGTCAGTCTTCTTGAACTTAATTCGGCATTGTGCCTTTTGTATTTAATTTCGATGCAATTTCTGTGTTTCATCGTCAATAAGAAGGTCCAAGGGATACAGTAAACCTGGAGTGAAGCATAGGAATCTATAACTAGTGTCACAGGAATATTTCAAAACATAGACAGTAGGAAGAGTCAGTCTTCTTGTACTTAAGTCGGCATTGTGCCGTTTGTATTTAATTCCGATGCAATTTCTGTGTTTCATCGTCAATAAGAAGCTCCAAGGTATACTGTAAACCTGAAGTGAAGCATCGGACCTATAACTAGTGTCACAGGAATAGTTCAAAACATAGTCAGTAAGAAGAGGCACTCTTCTTGTACTTAGGTCGGCATTGTGCCTTTTCTATTTCATTCCGATGCAATTTCTGTGTTTCATCGTCAATAAGAGGGTCCAAGGGATACAGTAAACATGGAGTGAAGCATCGGAATCTATAAATAGTGTCAATGGAATGGTTCAAAACATAGTCAGTAAGAAGAGTCAGTCTTCTTATTCTTAAGTCGGCATTGTGCCTTTTCTATTTAATTCCGATGCAATTTCTGTGTTTCATCGGCAATAAGAAGGTCCAATGGATATAGTAAACCTAGAGTGAAGCATCGGAATCTATAACTAGTGTCACAGGAATGGTTGAAAACATAGACAGTAAGAAGAGTCAGTCTTCTTCTACTTACGTCGACATTGTGCCCTTTCTATTTAAATCCCATGCAATTTCTGTAATTCATTTTCTATAAGAAGGTCCTAGGGATACAGTAAACCTGAAGTGAAGCTTCTTAATCTATAGCTAGTGTCGCAGGAATGGTTCAAAACATAGAGAGTAAGAAGAGTCAGTCTTTTTGTACTTAATTCTGCTTTGTGCCTTTTGTATTTAATTCCGATGCAATTTCTGTGTTTCATCGTCAATAAGAAGGTCAGAGGGGTACAGTAAACTTGAAACCTGAAGTGAAGCATCGGAATCTATAGCTAGTGTCACAGGAATGGTTCAAAACATAGACGGTAAGAAGAGTCAGTCTTCTTGTACTTAATTCTGCTTTGTGCCTTTTGTATTTAATTCCGATGCAATTTCTGTGTTTCATCGTCAATAAGAAGGTCCAAGGGATACAGTAAACCTGATGTGAAGCATCGGAATTTATAACTAGTGTTACAGGAATGGTTCAAAACATAGACAGTAAGAACAGTCAGTCTTCTTGTACTTAAGTCGGCATTGTGCCTTTTGTATTTAACTCCGATGCAATTTCTGCGTTTCATCGTCAATAAGAAGGTCAGAGGGATACAGTAATCCTGAAGTGAAGCATCGGAGTCTATAACTAGTGTCACAGGAATGGTTCCAAACATAGTCAGTAAGAATATTCAGTCATATTGTACTTAAGTAATCATTGTGCATTTTCTATGTAATTCTGATGCAATTTCTGTGTTTCATCGTCAATATGAAGGTCCAAGGGCTACAGTAAACCTGGAGTGAAGCATCGGAATCTATAACTAGTGTCACAGGAATGGTTCAAATCATAGACAGTAAGAAGAGTCAGACTTCTTTTACTTAAGTCGGCATTGTGCCTTTTGTATTTAATTCCGGTGCAATTTCTGTGTTTCATCGTCAATAAGAAAGTCAGAGGGATACAATAAACCTGAAGCATCGGAATCTATAACTAGTGTCACGGGAATGGTTCAAAACAATGTCAGTAAGAAGAGTCAGTCTTCTTGTCCTTAAGTCGGCATTGTGCCTTTTGTATTTAATTTCGATGCAATTTCTGTGTTTCATCGTCAATAAGAAGGTCCAAGGGATACAGTAAACCTGAGGTGAAGCATCGGAATCTATAACTAGTGTCACAGGAATGGTTCAAAACATAGTCAGTAAGAAGAGTCAGTCTTCTTGTACTTAAGTCGGCATTGTACCTTTTCTATTTAATTCCGATGCAATTTCTGTGTTTCATCGTCAATAACAACGTCCAAGGGATACAGTAAACCTGGAGTGAAGCATCGGAATCTATAACTAGTGTCAATGGAATGGTTCAAATCATAGACAGTAAGAAGAGTCAACCTTCTTGTACTTAAGTCGGCATTGTGCCTTTTGTATTTAATTCCGATGCAATTTCTGTGTTTCATCGTCAATAAGAAGGTCAGAAGGGGACAGTAAACCTGAAGTGAAGCATCGCAATCTATAGTTAGTGTCACAGGAATGGTTCAAAACATAGTCAGTAAGATGAGTCAGTCTTCTTGTCCTTATGGCGGCATTGTGCCTTTTGTATTTAATTCCGAAGAAATTTCTGTGTTTCATCATCAATTAGAAGGTCCAAGGGATACAGTAAACCTCCTGTGAAGCATCGGAATCTATAACTAGTGTCAATGGAATGGTTCAAGACATAGTCAGTAAGAGGAGTCAGTCTTCTTGTACTTAATTCGGCATTGTGCCTTTTGTATTTAATTCCGATGCAATTTCTGTGTCTCATAGTCAATAAGAAGGTCCAAGGGATACAGTAAACCTGGAGTGAAGCATCTGAATCTGTAACTAGTGTCACAGGAATGGTTCAAATCATAGACAGTAAGAAGAGTCAGTCTTCTTGAACTTAAATCGGCATTGTGCCTTTTGTATTTAATTCCGATGCAATTTTTGTGTTTCATAGTCAATGAGAAGGTCCAAGGGATACTTTGAACCTGAAGTAAAGCATCGGGGTCTATAACTAGTGTCACAGGAATCGTTCAAAGCATAGTCAGAAAGGAGAGTCAGTCTTCTTGTAGTTAAGTCGGCATTGTGACTTTTGTATTTAATTCCGATGCAATTTCTGTTTTTCATCGTCCTTAAGAAGGTCCAAGGGATACAGTAAACCTGAGGTGAAGCATCGGAATCTATAACTAGTGTCACAGGAATGGTTCAAAACATAGTCAGTAAGAAGAGTCAGTCTTCTTGTACTTAAGCCGGCTGTGTGCCTTTTTTATTTAATTCCGATGCAATTTCTGTGTTTCATCGTCAGTAAGAAGGTCAGAGGGATACAGTAATCCTGAAGTGAAGCATCGGAATTTATAACTAGTGTCACAGGAATGGTTCAACACATAGTCAGTAAGAAGAGTCAGTCTTCTTGTACTTAAGTCGGCATTGTGCCTTTTCTATTTAATTCCGATGCAATTTCTGTGTTTCATCGTCTATAAGAGGGGCCAAGGGATACAGTAAACCTGGAGTGAAGCATCGGAAACTATAACTAGTGTCACAGGAATGGTTCAAAGCATAGACAGTAAGAAGAGTGAGTCTTCTTGTACTTACGTCGGCATAGTGCCTTTTCTATTTAATTCCGATGTAATTTGTGTGTTTCATCGTCAATAAGAAGGTCCAAGGGATACAGTAAACCTGGAGTGTAGCATCGGAATCTATAACTAGTGACACAGGAATGGTTCAAAACATAGACAGTAAGAATAGTCAGTCTTCGTGTACTTAAGTCGGCATTTTGCCTTTTGTATTTAATTCCGATGCAATTTCTGTGTCTCATCGTCAATAAGAAGGTCAGACGGGTACAGTAAACCTGAAGTGAAGAATCGGAAACTATAACTAGTGTCAATGAAATATTTCAAAACTTAGACAGTAAGATGAGTCAGTCTTCTTGGACTTAAGTTGGCATTATGCCTTTTGTATTTAATTCCGATTCAGTTTCTGTGTTACATCGTCAATAAGAAGGTCACAGGGGTACAGTAAACCTGAAGTGAAGCATCGGAATCTATAGCTAGAGTCACAGGAATGGTTCAAAACATAGTCAGTAAGAAGAGTCAGTCATCTTGTTCTTAAGTCGGCATTGTGTCTTTTGTATTTAATTCCGGTGCAATATCTGTGTTTCATCATCAATACGAAGGTCCAAGGGATACAGTAAACCTGGAGTGAAGCATCGGAATCAATAACTAGTGTCACAGGAATGGTTCAAAACATAGACAGTAAGAAGAGTCAGTCTCCTTGTACTTAATTCCGCACTGTGCCTTTTGTATTTAATTCCGATGCAATTTCTGTGTTTCATCGTCAATAAGAATGTCCAGGGGATACAGTAAACCTGAAGTGTAGCATCGGAATTTATAACTAGTGTCACAGGAATGGTCAAAACATAGTAAGAAGAGTCAGTCTTCTTGTACTTAAGTCGGAATTGTGCCTTTTCTATTTAATTCCGATGCAATTTCTGTGTTTCATCGTCAATAAGAAGGACCAAGGGATACAGTAAACCTGGAGTGAAGCATCGGAGTCTATAACTAGTGTCACAGGACTGGTTCAAAAATAGACAGTAAGAAGAGTCAGTCTTCTTGAACTTAATTCGGCATTGTGCCTTTTGTATTTAATTTCGATGCAATTTCTGTGTTTCATCGTCAATAAGAAGGTCCAAGGGATACAGTAAACCTGGAGTGAAGCATCGAAATCTATAACTAGTGTCACAGGAATATTTCAAAACATAGACAGTAGGAAGAGTCAGTCTTCTTGTACTTAAGTCGGCATTGTGCCGTTTGTATTTAATTCCGATGAAATTTCTGTGTTTCATCGTCAATAAGAAGGTCCAAGGTATACTGTAAACCTGAAGTGAAGCATCGGATCTATAACTAGTGTCACAGGAATGGTTCAAAACATAGTCAGTAAGAAGAGGCACTCTTCGTGTACTTAGGTCGGCATTGTGCCTTTTCTATTTCATTCCGATGCAATTTCTGTGTTTCATCGTCAATAACAGGGTCCAAGGGATACAGTAAACATGGAGTGAAGCATCGGAATCTATAAATAGTGTCAATGGAATGGTTCAAAACATAGTCAGTAAGAAGAGTCAGTCTTCTTATTCTTAAGTCGGCATTGCCCCTTTTCTATTTAATTCTGATGCAATTTCTGTGTTTCATCGGAAATAAGAAGGTCCAAGGGATATAGTAAACCTAGAGTGAAGCATCGGAATCTATAACTAGTGTCACAGGAATGGTTCAAAACATAGACAGTAAGAAGAGTCAGTCTTCTTCTACTTACGTCGACATTGTGCCCTTTCTATTTAAATCCCATGCAATTTCTGTAATTCATTTTCTATAAGAAGGTCCTAGGGATACAGTAAACCTGAAGTGAAGCTTCGGAATCTATAGCTAGTGTCGCAGGAATGGTTCAAAACATAGACAGTAAGAAGAGTCAGTCTTTTTGTACTTACTTCTGCTTTGTGCCTTTTGTATTTAATTCCGATGCAATTTCTGTGTTTCATCGTCAATAAGAAGGTCAGAGGGGTACTGTAAACTTGAAACCTGAAGTGAAGCATCGGAATCTATAGCTAGTGTCACAGGAATGGTTCAAAACATAGACGGTAAGAAGAGTCAGTCTTCTTGTACTTAATTCTGCTTTGTGCCTTTTGTATTTAATTCCGATGCAATTTCTGTGTTTCATCGTCAATAAGAAGGTCCAAGGGATACAGTAAACCTGAAGTGAAGCATCGGAATTTATAACTAGTGTTACAGGAATGGTTCAAAACATAGACAGTAAGAAGAGTCAGTCTTCTTGTACTTAAGTCGGCATTGTGCCTTTTGTATTTAACTCCGATGCAATTTCTGCGTTTCATCGTCAATAAGAAGGTCAGAGGGATACAGTAATCCTGAAGTGAAGCATCGGAGTCTATAACTAGTGTCACAGGAATGGTTCCAAACATAGTCAGTAAGAATATTCAGTCATATTGTACTTAAGTCATCATTGTGCATTTTCTATGTAATTCTGATGCAATTTCTGTGTTTCATCGTCAATATGAAGGTCCAAGGGCTACAGTAAACCTGGAGTGAAGCATCGGAATCTATAACTAGTGTCACAGGAATGGTTCAAATCATAGACAGTAAGAAGAGTCAGACTTCTTTTACTTAAGTCGGCATTGTGCCTTTTGTATTTAATTCCGGTGCAATTTCTGTGTTTCATCGTCAATAAGAGGGTCAGAGGGATACAATAAACCTGAAGCATCGGAATCTATAACTAGTGTCACAGGAATGGTTCAAAACAAAGTCAGTAAGAAGAGACAGTCTTCTTGTCCTTAAGTCGGCATTGTGCCTTTTGTATTTAATTCCGATGCAATTTCTGTGTTTCATCGTCAATAAGAAGGTCCAAGGGATACAGTAAACCTGGAGTGTAGCATCGGAATCTATAACTAGTGCCACAGGACAGGTTCAAAACATAGACAGTAAAAAGAGTCAGTCTTCGTGTACTTAAGTCGGCATTTTGCCTTTTGTATTCAATTCCGATGCAATTTCTGTGTTTCATAGTCAATAAGAAGGTCCAAGGGATACAGTAAACCTGAAGGGAAGCATCGGAATTTATAACTAGTGTTACAGGAATGGTTCAAAACATAGACAGTAAGAAGAGTCAGTCTTCTTGTACTTAAGTCGGCATTGTGCCTTTTGTATTTAACTCCGATGCAATTTCTGCATTTCATCGTCAATAAGAAGGTCAGAGGGATACAGTAATCCTGAAGTGAAGCATCGGAATCTATAACTAGTGTCAGAGGAATGGTTCCAAACATAGTCAGTAAGAATATTCAGTCATATTGTACTTAAGTCATCATTGTGCATTTTCTATGTAATTCTGATGCAATTTCTGTGTTTCATCGTCAATATGAAGGTCCAAGGGCTACAGTAAACCTGGAGTGAAGCATCGGAATCTATAACTAGTGTCACAGGAATGGTTCAAATCATAGAGAGTAAGAAGAGTCAGACTTCTTTTTCTTAAGTCGGCATTGTGCCTTTTGTATTTAATTCCGGTGCAATTTCTGTGTTTCATCGTCAATAAGAAGGTCAGAGGGATACAATAAACCTGAAGCATCGGAATCTATAACTAGTGTCACAGGAATGGTTCAAAACAAAGTCAGTAGGAAGGGACAGTCTTCTAGTCCTTAAGTCGGCATTATGCCTTTTGTATGTAATTCCGATGCAATTTCTGTGTTTCATCGTCAATAAGAAGGTCCAAGGGCTACAGTAAACCTGGAGTGAAGCATCGGAATCTATAACTAGTGTCACAGGAATGGTTCAAATCATAGAGAGTAAGAAGAGTCAGACTTCTTTTTCTTAAGTCGGCATTTTGCCTTTTGTATTCAATTCCGATGCAATTTCTGTGTTTCATCGTCAATAAGAAGGTCCAAGGGATACAGTAAACGTGAGGTGAAGCATCGGAATCTATAACTAGTGTCACAGGAATGTTTCAGAACATAGTCAGTAAGAAGAGTCAGTCATATTGTACTTAAGTCGGCATTGTACCTTTTCTATTTAATTCCGATGCAATTTCTGTGTTTCATCGTCAATAACAAGTTCCAAGGGATACAGTAAACCTGGAGTGAAGCATCGGAATCTATAACAAGTGTCAATGGAATGGTTCAAATCATAGACAGTAAGAAGAGTCAATCTTCTTGTACTTAAGTCGGCATTGTGCCTTTTGTATTTAATTCCGATGCAATTTCTGTGTTTCATCGTCAATAAGAAGGTCAGAGGGGTACAGTAAACCTGAAGTGAAGCATCGGAATCTATAGCTAGTGTCACAGGAATAGTTCAAAACATAGTCAGTAAGATGAGTCAGTCTTCTTGTCCTTAAGTCGGCATTGTGCTTTTTGTATTTAATTCCGAAGAAATTTCTGTGTTTCATCATCAATAAGAAGGTCCAAGGGATACAGTGAACCTGGAGTGAAGCATCGGAATCTATAACTAGTGTCAAAGGAATGGTTCAAAACATAGACAGTAAGAAGAGTCAGTCTCCTTGTACTTAAATCTGCACTGTGCCTTTTGTATTTAATTCCGATGCATTTTCTGTGTTTCATCGTCAGTATGATGTTCCAAGGGATACAGTAAACCAGAAGTGAAGCATCGGAATTTATATCTGGTGTCACAGGGATGCTTCAAAGCATAGTCAGTAAGAAGAGTCAGTCTTCTTGTACTTAAGCCGGCATTGTGCCTTTTCTATTTATTTTGATGCAATTTCTGTGTTTCATTGTCAATAAGAAGGACCAAGGGATACAGTAAACCTAGAGTGAAGCATCGGAGTCTATAACTAGTGTCACAGGACTGGTTCAAAACATAGTCAGTAAGAAGAGTCAGTCTTCTTGTACTTAAGTCGGCATTGTGCCTTTTGTATTTAATTCCGATGCAATTTCTGTGTTTCATCGTCCTTAAGAAGGTCCAAGGGATACAGTAAACCTGAGGTGAAGCATCGGAATTTATAAGTAGTGTCACAGGAATGGTTCAAAACATAGTCAGTAAGAAGAGTCAGTCTTCTTGTACTTAAGCCGGCTTTGTGCCTTTTCTATTTAATTCCGATGCAATTTCTGTGTTTCATCGTCAGTAAGAAGGTCAGAGGGATACAGTAATCCTGAAGTGAAGCATCGGAATCTATAACTAGTGTCACAGGAATGGTTCAAAACATAGTCAGTAAGAAGAGTCAGTCTTTTTGTACTTATGTCGGCATTGTGCCTTTTCTATTTAATTCCGATGCAATTTCTGTGTTTCATCGTCTATAAGAGGGGCCAAGGGATACAGTAAACCTGGAGTGAAGCATCGGAAACTATAACTAGTGTCACAGGAATGGTTCAAAGCATAGACAGTAAGAAGAGTCAGTCTTCTTGTACTTACGTCGGCATAGTGCCTTTTCTATTTAATTCCGATGTAATTTGTGTGTTTCATGGTCAATAAGAAGGTCCAAGGGATACAGTAAACCTGGAGTGTAGCATCGGAATCTATAACTAGTGACACAGGAATGGTTCAAAACATAGACAGTAAGAAGAGTCAGTCTTCGTGTACTTAAGTCGGCATTTTGCCTTTTGTATTTAATTCCGATGCAATTTCTGTGTCTCATCGTCAATAAGAAGGTCAGAGGGGTACAGTAAACCTGAACTGAAGAATCGGAATCTATAACTAGTGTCAATGAAATATTTCAAAACATAGACAGTAAGATGAGTCAGTCTTCTTGGACTTAAGTCGGCATTGTGCCTTTTGTATTTAATTCCGATTCAGTTTCTGTGTTTCATCGTCAATAAGAAGGTCACAGGGGTACAGTAAACCTGAAGTGAAGCATCGGAATCTATAGCTAGAGTCACAGGAATGGTTCAAAGCATAGTCAGTAAGAAGAGTCAGTCATCTTGTTCTTAAGTCGGCATTGTGTCTTTTGTATTTAATTCCGATGCAATATCTGTGTTTCATCATCAATACGAAGGTCCAAGGGATACAGTAAACCTGGAGTGAAGCATCGGAATCAATAACTAGTGTCACAAGAATGGTTCAAAACATAGACAGTAAGAAGAGTCAGTCTCCTTGTACTTAATTCTGCTCTGTGCCTTTTGTATTTAATTCCGATGCAATTTCTGTGTTTCATCGTCAATAAGAATGTCCAAGGGATACAGTAAACCTGAAGTGTAGCATCGGAATTTATAACTAGTGTCACAGGAATGGTTCAAAACATAGTAAGAAGAGTCAGTCTTCTTGTACGTAAGTCGGAATTGTGCCTTTTCTATTTAATTCCGATGCAATTTCTGTGTTTCATCGTCAATAAGAAGGACCAAGGGATACAGTAAACCTGGAGTGAAGCATCGGAGTCTATAACTAGTGTCACAGGACTGGTTCAAAAATAGACAGTAAGAAGAGTCAGTCTTCTTGAACTTAATTCGGCATTGTGCCTTTTGTATTTAATTCCGATGCAATTTCTGTGTTTCATCGGCAATAAGAAGGTCAGAGGGATACAGTAAACCTGAAGTGAAGCATCGGAATCCATAACTAGTGTCACAGGAATGGTTCAAAACATAGTCAGTAAGAAGAGTTAGTCTTCTTGTACTTAAGTCGGCATTGTGCCTTTTGTATTTAATTTCGATGCAATTTCTGTGTTTGATCGTCAATAAGAAGGTCCAAGGGATACAGTAAACCTGGAGTGAAGCATCGGAATCTATAACTAGTGTCACAGGAATATTTCAAATCATAGACAGTAGGAAGAGTCTGTCTTCTTGTACCTATGTCGGCATTGTGTCGTTTGTATTTAATTCCGATGCAATTTCTGTGTTTCATCGTCAATAAGAAGGTCCAAGGTATACAGTAAACCTGAAGTGAAGCATCGGATCTATAACTAGTGTCACAGGAATGGTTCAAAACATAGTCAGTAAGAAGAGTCACTCTTCTTGTACTTACGTCGGCATTGTGCCTTTTCTATTTCATTCCGATGCAATGTCTGTGTTTCATCGTCAATAAGAGGGTCCAAGGGATATAGTAAACATGGAGTGAAGCATCGGATTCTATAACTAGTGTCAATGGAATGGTTCAAAACATAGTCAGTAAGAATAGTCAGTCTTCTTATACTTACGTCGACATTGTGCCCTTTCTATTTAAATCCCATGCAATTTCTGTAATTCATTTTCTATAAGAAGGTCCTAGGGATACAGTAAACCTGAAGTGAAGCTTCGGAATCTATAGCTAGTGTCACAGGAATGGTTCAAAACATAGACAGTAAGAAGAGTCAGTCTTTTTGTACTTAATTCTGCTTTGTGCCTTTTGTATTTAATTCCGATGCAATTTCTGTGTTTCATCGTCAATAAGAAGGTCAGAGGGGTACAGTAAACTTGAAACCGGAAGTGAAGCATCGGAATCTATAGCTAGTGTCACAGGAATGGTTCAAAACATAGACGGTAAGAAGAGTCAGTCTTCTTGTACTTAATTCTGCTTTGTGCCTTTTGTATTTAATTCCGATGCAATTTCTGTGTTTCATCGTCAATAAGAAGGTCCAAGGGATACAGTAAACCTGAAGTGAAGCATCGGAATTTATAACTAGTGTTACAGGAATGGTTCAAAACATAGACAGTAAGAAGAGTCAGTCTTCTTGTACTTAAGTCGGCATTGTGCTTTTTGTATTTAACTCCGATGCAATTTCTGCGTTTCATCGTCAATAAGAAGGTCAGAGGGATACAGTAATCCTGAAGTGAAGCATCGAAATCTATAACTAGTGTCACAGGAATGGTTCCAAACATAGTCAGTAAGAATATTCAGTCATATTGTACTTAAGTCATCATTGTGCATTTTCTATTTCATTCTGATGCAATTTCTGTGTTTCATCGTCAATATGAAGGTCCAGGGGATACAGTAAACCTGGAGTGAAGCATCGGAATCTATAACTAGTGTCACAGGAATGGTTCAAATCATAGACAGTAAGAAGAGTCAGACTTCTTTTTCTTAAGTCGGCATTGTGACTTTTGTATTTAATTCCGGTGCAATTTCTGTGTTTCATCGTCAATAAGAAGGTCAGAGGGATGCAATGAACCTGAAGCATCGGAATCTATAACTAGTGTCACGGGAATGGTTCAAAACAAAGTCAGTAAGAAGAGTCAGTCTTCTTGTCCTTAAGTCGGCATTGTGCCTTTTGTATTTAATTCCGATGCAATTTCTGTGTTTCATCGTCAATAAGAAGGTCCAAGGGATACAGTAAACCTGGAGTGTAGCATCGGAATCTATAACTAGTGTCACAGGACAGGTTCAAAACATAGACAGTAAAAAGAGTCAGTCTTCGTGTACTTAAGTCGGCATTTTGCCTTTTGTATTCAATTCCGATGCAATTTCTGTGTTTCATCGTCAATAAGAAATTCCAAGGGATACAGTAAACCTGAGGTGAAGCATCGGAATCTATAACTAGTGTCACAGGAATGTTTCAGATCATAGTCAGTAAGAAGAGTCAGTCTTCTTGTACTTAAGTCGGCATTGTACCTTTTCTATTTAATTCCGATGCAATTTCTGTGTTTCATCGTCAATAACAAGGTCCAAGGCATACAGTAAACCTGGAGTGAAGCATCGGAATCTATAACAAGTGTCAATGGAATGGTTCAAATCATAGACAGTAAGAAGAGTCAATCTTCTTGTACTTAAGTCGGCATTGTGCCTTTTGTATTTAATTCCGATGCAATTTCTGTGTTTCATCGTCAATAAGGAGGTCAGAGGGGTACAGTAAACCTGAAGTGAAGCATCGGAATCTATAGCTAGTGTCACAGGAATATTTCAAAACATAGTCAGTAAGATGAGTCAGTCTTCTTGTCCTTACGTCGACATTGTGCCTTTTGTATTTAATTCCGAAGAAATTTCAGTGTTTCATCATCAGTAAGAAGGTCCAAGGGATACAGTGAACCTGGAGTGAAGCATCGGAATCTATAACTAGAGTCACAGGAATGGTTCAAAACAGAGACAGTAAGAAGAGTCAGTCTCCTTGTACTTAATTCTGCACTGTGCCTTTTGTATTTAATTCCGATGCATTTTCTGTGTTTCATCGTCAATATGATGTTCCAAGGGATACAGTAAACCAGAAGTGAAGCATCGGAATTTGTAACTGGTGTCACAGGGATGCTTCAAAACATAGTCAGTAAGAAGAGTCAGTCTTCTTGTACTTAAGTCGGCATTGTGCCTTTTCTATTTATTTTGTTGCAATTTCTGTGTTTCATCGTCAATAAGAAGGACCAAGGGATACAGTAAACCTAGAGTGAAACATCGGAGTCTATAACTAGTGTCACAGGACTGGTTCAAAACATAGTCAGTAAGAAGAGTCAGTCTTCTTGTACTTAAGTCGGCTTTGTACCTTTTGTATTTAATTCCGATGCTATTACTGTGTTTCATCGTCAATAAGAAGGTCCAAGGGATACAGTAAACATGGAGTGAAGCATCGGAATCGATAACTAGTGTCAATGGAATGGTTCAAAACATAGTCAGTAAGATGAGTCAGTCTTCTTGTCCTTACGTCGGCATTGTGCCTTTTGTATTTAATTCCGATGCAATTTCTGTGTTTCATCGTCCTGAAGAAGGTCCAAGGGATACAGTAAACCTGAGGTGAAGCATCGGAATCTATAACTAGTGTCACAGGAATGGTTCAAAACATAGTCAGTAAGAAGAGTCAGTCTTCATGTACTTAAATCGGCATTGTGCCTTTTCTATTTAATGTCGATGCAATTTCTGTGTTTCATCGTCATTAAGAAGGGCCAAGGGATACAGTAAACCTGGAGTGAAGCATCGGAAACTATAACTGGTGTCACCGGAATGGTTCAAAACATAGACTGTAAGAAGAGTCCGTCTTCTTGTACTTACGTCGGCATTTTGCCTTTTGTATTTAATTCCGATGCAATTTCTGTGTTTCATCGTCAATAAGAAGGTCAGAGGGGTACAGTAAACCTGAAGTGAAGCATCGGAATCTATAACTAGTGTCAAAGAAATATTTCAAAACATAGACAGTAAGATGAGTCAGTCTTCTTGTACTTAAGTCGGCATTGTGCCTTTTGTATTTAATTCCGATGCAGTTTCTGTGTTTCATCGTCAATAAGAAGGTCAGAGGGGTACAGCAGACCTGAAGTGAAGCATCGGAATCTATAGCTAGTGTCACAGGAATGGTTCAAAACATAGTCAGTAAGAAGGGTCAGTCATCTTGTTCTTAAGTCGGCATTGTGCCTTTTGTATTTAATTCCGATGCAATATCTGTGTTTCATCATCAATAAGAAGGTCCAAGGGATACAGTAAACCTGGAGTGAAGCATCGGAATCTATAACTAGTGTCACA
This sequence comes from Schistocerca piceifrons, assembly GCF_021461385.2. Classification (NCBI taxonomy): domain Eukaryota; kingdom Metazoa; phylum Arthropoda; class Insecta; order Orthoptera; family Acrididae; genus Schistocerca; species Schistocerca piceifrons. The sequence goes on from NW_025728045.1 coordinate 28,836, forward strand.
GGAATGGTTCAAAACATAGACAGTAAGAAGAGTCAGTCTCCTTGTACTTAATTCTGCACTGTGTCTTTTGTATTTAATTCCGATGCAATTTCTGTGTTTCATCTTCAGTAGGAATGTCCAAGGGATACAGTAAACCTGAAGTGTAGCATCGGAATTTATAACTAGTGTCACAGGAATGGTTCAAAACATAGTCAGTAGGAAGAGTCAGTCTTCTTGTACTTAAGTCGGCATTGTGCCTTTTCTATTTAATTCCGATGCAATTTCTGTGTTTCATCGTCAATAAGAAGGACCAAGGGTTACAGTAAACGTGGAGTGAAGCATCGGAGTCTATAACTAGTGTCACAGGACTGGTTCAAAAGTAGACAGTAATAAGAGTCAGTCTTCTTGAACTTAATTCGGCATTGTGCCTTTTGTATTTAATTCCGATGCAATTTCTGTGTTTCATCGTCAATAAGAAGGTCAGAGGGATACAGTAAACCTGAAGTGAAGCATCGGAATCCATAACTAGTGTCACAGGAATGGTTCAAAACATAGTCAGTAAGAAGAGTTAGTCTTCTTGTACTTAAGTCGGCATTGTGCCTTTTGTATTTAATACCGATGCAATTTCTGTGTTTCATCGTCAATAAGAAGGTCCAAGGGATACAGTAAACCTGGAGTGAAGCATCGGAATCTATAACTAGTGTCACAGGAATATTTCAAAACACAGACAGTAGGAAGAGACAGTCTTCTTGTACTTAAGTCGGCATTGTGCCGTTTGTATTTAATTCCGATGCAATTTCTGTGTTTCATCGTCAATAAGAAGGTCCAAGGTATTCAGTAAACCTGAAGTGAAGCATCGGATCTATAACTAGTGTCACAGGAATGGTTCAAAACATAGACAGTAAGAAGAGTCAGTCTTCTTGTACTTAAGTCGGCACTGTACCTTTTCTATTTCATTCCGATGCAATTTCTGTGTTTCATCGTCAATAAGAAGGTCCAAGGGATACAGTGAACATGGAGTGAAGCATCGGAATCTATAACTCGTGTCAATGGAATGGTTCAAAACATATTCAGTAAGAAGAGTCAGTCTTCTTGTACTTAAGTCGGCATTGTGCCTTTTGTATTTAATTCCGATGCAATTTCTGTGTTTCATCGTCAATAAGAAGGTCCAAGGGATATAGTAAACCTGGAGTGAAGCATCGGAATCTATAACTAGTGTCACAGGAATGGTTCAAAACATAGACAGTAAGAAGAGTCAGTCTTCTTGTACTTACGTCGACATTGTGCCCTTTCTATTTAAATCCGATGCAATTTCTGTAATTCATCGTCTATAAGAAGGTCCAAGGGATTGAAAACCTGAAGTGAGGCTTCGGAATCTATAGCTAGTGTCACAGGAATGGTTCAAAACATAGACAGTAAGAAGAGTCAGTCTTCTTGTACTTAATTCTGCTTTGTGCCTTTTGTATTTAATTCCGATGCAATTTCTGTGTTTCATCGTCAATAAGAAGGACAGAGGGGTACAGTAAACATGAAACCTGAAGTGAAGCATCGGATTCTATAGCTAGTGTCACAGGAATGGTTCAAAACATAGACAGCAAGAAGAGTCAGTCTTCTTGTACTAAAGTCGGCACTGTGCCTTTTGTATTTAACTCCGATGCAATTTCTGTGTTTCATCGTCAATAAGAAGGTCTGAGGGATACAGTAATCCTGAAGTGAAGCATCGGAATCTATAACTAGTGTCACAGGACTGGTTCAAAACATAGTCAGTAAGAAGAGTCAGTCTTCTTGTACTTAAGTCGGCATTGTGCCTTTTGTATTTAATTCCGATGCAATTTGTGTGTTTCATCGTCAATAAGAAGGTCCAAGGGATACAGTAAACCTGAGGTGAAGCATCGGAATCTATAACTAGTGTCACAGGAATGTTTCAGAACATAGTCAGTAAGAAGAGTCAGTCTTCTTGTACTTAAGTCGGCAGTGTACCTTTCTATTTAATTCCGATGCAATTTCTGTGTTTCATCGTCAATAACAAGGTCCAAGGGATACAGTAAACCTGGAGTGAAGCATCGGAATCTATAACTCGTGTCAATGGAATGGTTCAAAACATAGTCAGTAAGAAGAGTCAGTCTTCTTGTACTTAAGTCGGCATTGTGCCTTTTGTATTTAATTCCGATGCAATTTCTGTGTTTCATCGTCAATAAGAAGGTCCAAGGGATAGAGTTAACCTGGAGTGAAGCATCGGAATCTATAACTAGTGTCACAGGAATGGTTCAAAACATAGACAGTAAGAAGAGTCAGTCTTCTTGTACTTACGTCGACATTGTGCCCTTTCTATTAAAGTCCGATGCAATTTCTGTAATTCATCGTCTATAAGAAGGTCCAAGGGATTCAGTAAACCTGAAGTGAAGCTTCGGAATCTATAGCTAGTGTCACAGGAATGGTTCAAAACATAGACAGTAAGAAGAGTCAGTCTTCTTGTACTTAAGTCGGCATTGTGCCTTTTGTATTTAATTCCGATGCAATTTCTGTGTTTCATCGTCAATAAGAAGGTCCAAGGGATAGAGTAAACCTGGAGTCAAGCATCGGAATCTATAACTAGTGTCAATGGAATGTTTCAGAACATAGTCAGTATGAAGAGTCAGTCTTCTTGTACTTAAGTCGGCATTGTGCCTTTTGTATTTAATTCCGATGCAATTTCTGTGTTTCATCGTCAATAAGAAGGTCCAAGGGATAGAGTAAACCTGGAGTGAAGCATCGGAATCTATAACTAGTGTCACAGGAATGGTTCAAAACATAGTCAGTAAGAAGAGTCAGTCTTATTGTACTTAAGTCGGCATTGTGCCTTTTGTATTTAATTCCGATGCATTTTCTGTGTTTCATCGTCAATAAGAAGGACAGAGGGGTACAGTTAACATGAAACCTGAAGTGAAGCATCGGAATCTATAGCTAGTGTCACAGGAATGGTTCAAAACATAGACAGCAAGAAGAGTCAGTCTTCTTGTACTAAAGTCGGCACTGTGCCTTTTGTATTTAACTCCGATGCAATTTCTGTGTTTCATCGTCAATAAGAAGGTCAGAGGGATACAGTAATCCTGAAGTGAAGCATCGGAATCTATAACTAGTGTCACAGGAATGGTTCAAAACATAGTCAGTAAGAATATTCAGTCTTATTGTACTTAAGTCATCATTGTGCATTTTCTATTTAAATCTGATGCAATTTCTGTGTTTCATCGTCAATATGAAGTCCAAGGTATAAAGTAAACCTGGAGTGAAGCATCGGAATCTATAACTAGTGTCACAGAAATGGTTCAAATCATAGACAGTAAGAAGAGTCAGACTTCTTTTTCTTAAGTCGGCATTGTGCCTTTTGTATTTAATTCCGGTGCAATTTCTGTGTTTCATCGTCAATAACAAGGTCAGAGGGATACAATAAACCTGAAGCATCGGAATCTATAACTAGTGTCACAGGAATGGTTCAAAACAAAGTCAGTAAGAAGAGTCAGTCTTCTTGTCCTTAAGTCGGCATTGTGCCTTTTGTATTTAATTCCGATGCAATTTCTGTGTTTCTTCGTCAATAAGAAGGTCTAAGGGATACAGTAAACCTGGAGTGTAGCATCGGAATATATAACTAGTGTCACAGGAATGGTTCAAAACATAGCCAGTAAGAAGAGTCAGTCTTCGTGTACTTAAGTCGGCATTGTGCCTTTTGTATTTAACTCCGATGCAATTTCTGCGTTTCATCGTCAATAAGAAGGTCAGAGGGATACAGTAATCCTGAAGTGAAGCATCGAAATCTATAACTAGTGTCACAGGAATGGTTCCAAACATAGTCAGTAAGAATATTCAGTCATATTGTACTTAAGTCATCATTGTGCATTTTCTATTTCATTCTGATGCAATTTCTGTGTTTCATCGTCAATATGAAGGTCCAGGGGATACAGTAAACCTGGAGTGAAGCATCGGAATCTATAACTAGTGTCACAGGAATGGTTCAAATCATAGACAGTAAGAAGAGTCAGACTTCTTTTTCTTAAGTCGGCATTGTGACTTTTGTATTTAATTCCGGTGCAATTTCTGTGTTTCATCGTCAATAAGAAGGTCAGAGGGATGCAATGAACCTGAAGCATCGGAATCTATAACTAGTGTCACGGGAATGGTTCAAAACAAAGTCAGTAAGAAGAGTCAGTCTTCTTGTCCTTAAGTCGGCATTGTGCCTTTTGTATTTAATTCCGATGCAATTTCTGTGTTTCATCGTCAATAAGAAGGTCCAAGGGATACAGTAAACCTGGAGTGTAGCATCGGAATCTATAACTAGTGTCACAGGACAGGTTCAAAACATAGACAGTAAAAAGAGTCAGTCTTCGTGTACTTAAGTCGGCATTTTGCCTTTTGTATTCAATTCCGATGCAATTTCTGTGTTTCATCGTCAATAAGAAATTCCAAGGGATACAGTAAACCTGAGGTGAAGCATCGGAATCTATAACTAGTGTCACAGGAATGTTTCAGATCATAGTCAGTAAGAAGAGTCAGTCTTCTTGTACTTAAGTCGGCATTGTACCTTTTCTATTTAATTCCGATGCAATTTCTGTGTTTCATCGTCAATAACAAGGTCCAAGGCATACAGTAAACCTGGAGTGAAGCATCGGAATCTATAACAAGTGTCAATGGAATGGTTCAAATCATAGACAGTAAGAAGAGTCAATCTTCTTGTACTTAAGTCGGCATTGTGCCTTTTGTATTTAATTCCGAAGCAATTTCTGTGTTTCATCGTCAATAAGGAGGTCAGAGGGGTACAGTAAACCTGAAGTGAAGCATCGGAATCTATAGCTAGTGTCACAGGAATATTTCAAAACATAGTCAGTAAGATGAGTCAGTCTTCTTGTCCTTACGTCGACATTGTGCCTTTTGTATTTAATTCCGAAGAAATTTCAGTGTTTCATCATCAGTAAGAAGGTCCAAGGGATACAGTGAACCTGGAGTGAAGCATCGGAATCTATAACTAGAGTCACAGGAATGGTTCAAAACAGAGACAGTAAGAAGAGTCAGTCTCCTTGTACTTAATTCTGCACTGTGCCTTTTGTATTTAATTCCGATGCATTTTCTGTGTTTCATCGTCAATATGATGTTCCAAGGGATACAGTAAACCAGAAGTGAAGCATCGGAATTTATAACTGGTGTCACAGGGATGCTTCAAAACATAGTCAGTAAGAAGAGTCAGTCTTCTTGTACTTAAGTCGGCATTGTGCCTTTTCTATTTATTTTGTTGCAATTTCTGTGTTTCATCGTCAATAAGAAGGACCAAGGGATACAGTAAACCTAGAGTGAAACATCGGAGTCTATAACTAGTGTCACAGGACTGGTTCAAAACATAGTCAGTAAGAAGAGTCAGTCTTCTTGTACTTAAGTCGGCTTTGTACCTTTTGTATTTAATTCCGATGCTATTACTGTGTTTCATCGTCAATAAGAAGGTCCAAGGGATACAGTAAACATGGAGTGAAGCATCGGAATCGATAACTAGTGTCAATGGAATGGTTCAAAACATAGTCAGTAAGATGAGTCAGTCTTCTTGTCCTTACGTCGGCATTGTGCCTTTTGTATTTAATTCCGATGCAATTTCTGTGTTTCATCGTCCTGAAGAAGGTCCAAGGGATACAGTAAACCTGAGGTGAAGCATCGGAATCTATAACTAGTGTCACAGGAATGGTTCAAAACATAGTCAGTAAGAAGAGTCAGTCTTCATGTACTTAAATCGGCATTGTGCCTTTTCTATTTAATGTCGATGCAATTTCTGTGTTTCATCGTCATTAAGAAGGGCCAAGGGATACAGTAAACCTGGAGTGAAGCATCGGAAACTATAACTGGTGTCACCGGAATGGTTCAAAACATAGACTGTAAGAAGAGTCCGTCTTCTTGTACTTACGTCGGCATTTTGCCTTTTGTATTTAATTCCGATGCAATTTCTGTGTTTCATCGTCAATAAGAAGGTCAGAGGGGTACAGTAAACCTGAAGTGAAGCATCGGAATCTATAACTAGTGTCAAAGAAATATTTCAAAACATAGACAGTAAGATGAGTCAGTCTTCTTGTACTTAAGTCGGCATTGTGCCTTTTGTATTTAATTCCGATGCAGTTTCTGTGTTTCATCGTCAATAAGAAGGTCAGAGGGGTACAGCAGACCTGAAGTGAAGCATCGGAATCTATAGCTAGTGTCACAGGAATGGTTCAAAACATAGTCAGTAAGAAGGGTCAGTCATCTTGTTCTTAAGTCGGCATTGTGCCTTTTGTATTTAATTCCGATGCAATATCTGTGTTTCATCATCAATAAGAAGGTCCAAGGGATACAGTAAACCTGGAGTGAAGCATCGGAATCTATAACTAGTGTCACAGGAATGGTTCAAAACATAGACAGTAAGAAGAGTCAGTCTCCTTGTACTTAATTCTGCACTGTGTCTTTTGTATTTAATTCCGATGCAATTTCTGTGTTTCATCTTCAGTAGGAATGTCCAAGGGATACAGTAAACCTGAAGTGTAGCATCGGAATTTATAACTAGTGTCACAGGAATGGTTCAAAACATAGTCAGTAGGAAGAGTCAGTCTTCTTGTACTTAAGTCGGCATTGTGCCTTTTCTATTTAATTCCGATGCAATTTCTGTGTTTCATCGTCAATAAGAAGGACCAAGGGTTACAGTAAACGTGGAGTGAAGCATCGGAGTCTATAACTAGTGTCACAGGACTGGTTCAAAAATAGACAGTAATAAGAGTCAGTCTTCTTGAACTTAATTCGGCATTGTGCCTTTTGTATTTAATTCCGATGCAATTTCTGTGTTTCATCGTCAATAAGAAGGTCAGAGGGATACAGTAAACCTGAAGTGAAGCATCGGAATCCATAACTAGTGTCACAGGAATGGTTCAAAACATAGTCAGTAAGAAGAGTTAGTCTTCTTGTACTTAAGTCGGCATTGTGCCTTTTGTATTTAATACCGATGCAATTTCTGTGTTTCATTGTCAATAAGAAGGTCCAAGGGATACAGTAAACCTGGAGTGAAGCATCGGAATCTATAACTAGTGTCACAGGAATATTTCAAAACACAGACAGTAGGAAGAGACAGTCTTCTTGTACTTAAGTCGGCATTGTGCCGTTTGTATTTAATTCCGATGCAATTTCTGTGTTTCATCGTCAATAAGAAGGTCCAAGGTATTCAGTAAACCTGAAGTGAAGCATCGGATCTATAACTAGTGTCACAGGAATGGTTCAAAACATAGACAGTAAGAAGAGTCAGTCTTCTTGTACTTAAGTCGGCACTGTACCTTTTCTATTTCATTCCGATGCAATTTCTGTGTTTCATCGTCAATAAGAAGGTCCAAGGGATACAGTGAACATGGAGTGAAGCATCGGAATCTATAACTCGTGTCAATGGAATGGTTCAAAACATATTCAGTAAGAAGAGTCAGTCTTCTTGTACTTAAGTCGGCATTGTGCCTTTTGTATTTAATTCCGATGCAATTTCTGTGTTTCATCGTCAATAAGAAGGTCCAAGGGATATAGTAAACCTGGAGTGAAGCATCGGAATCTATAACTAGTGTCACAGGAATGGTTCAAAACATAGACAGTAAGAAGAGTCAGTCTTCTTGTACTTACGTCGACATTGTGCCCTTTCTATTTAAATCCGATGCAATTTCTGTAATTCATCGTCTATAAGAAGGTCCAAGGGATTGAAAACCTGAAGTGAGGCTTCGGAATCTATAGCTAGTGTCACAGGAATGGTTCAAAACATAGACAGTAAGAAGAGTCAGTCTTCTTGTACTTAATTCTGCTTTGTGCCTTTTGTATTTAATTCCGATGCAATTTCTGTGTTTCATCGTCAATAAGAAGGACAGAGGGGTACAGTAAACATGAAACCTGAAGTGAAGCATCGGATTCTATAGCTAGTGTCACAGGAATGGTTCAAAACATAGACAGCAAGAAGAGTCAGTCTTCTTGTACTAAAGTCGGCACTGTGCCTTTTGTATTTAACTCCGATGCAATTTCTGTGTTTCATCGTCAATAAGAAGGTTTGAGGGATACAGTAATCCTGAAGTGAAGCATCGGAATCTATAACTAGTGTCACAGGACTGGTTCAAAACATAGTCAGTAAGAAGAGTCAGTCTTCTTGTACTTAAGTCGGCATTGTGCCTTTTGTATTTAATTCCGATGCAATTTGTGTGTTTCATCGTCAATAAGAAGGTCCAAGGGATACAGTAAACCTGAGGTGAAGCATCGGAATCTATAACTAGTGTCACAGGAATGTTTCAGAACATAGTCAGTAAGAAGAGTCAGTCTTCTTGTACTTAAGTCGGCAGTGTACCTTTCTATTTAATTCCGATGCAATTTCTGTGTTTCATCGTCAATAACAAGGTCCAAGGGATACAGTAAACCTGGAGTGAAGCATCGGAATCTATAACTCGTGTCAATGGAATGGTTCAAAACATAGTCAGTAAGAAGAGTCAGTCTTCTTGTACTTAAGTCGGCATTGTGCCTTTTGTATTTAATTCCGATGCAATTTCTGTGTTTCATCGTCAATAAGAAGGTCCAAGGGATAGAGTTAACCTGGAGTGAAGCATCGGAATCTATAACTAGTGTCACAGGAATGGTTCAAAACATAGACAGTAAGAAGAGTCAGTCTTCTTGTACTTACGTCGACATTGTGCCCTTTCTATTAAAGTCCGATGCAATTTCTGTAATTCATCGTCTATAAGAAGGTCCAAGGGATTCAGTAAACCTGAAGTGAAGCTTCGGAATCTATAGCTAGTGTCACAGGAATGGTTCAAAACATAGACAGTAAGAAGAGTCAGTCTTCTTGTACTTAAGTCGGCATTGTGCCTTTTGTATTTAATTCCGATGCAATTTCTGTGTTTCATCGTCAATAAGAAGGTCCAAGGGATAGAGTAAACCTGGAGTCAAGCATCGGAATCTATAACTAGTGTCAATGGAATGTTTCAGAACATAGTCAGTATGAAGAGTCAGTCTTCTTGTACTTAAGTCGGCATTGTGCCTTTTGTATTTAATTCCGATGCAATTTCTGTGTTTCATCGTCAATAAGAAGGTCCAAGGGATAGAGTAAACCTGGAGTGAAGCATCGGAATCTATAACTAGTGTCACAGGAATGGTTCAAAACATAGTCAGTAAGAAGAGTCAGTCTTCTTGTACTTAAGTCGGCATTGTGCCTTTTGTATTTAATTCCGATGCATTTTCTGTGTTTCATCGTCAATAAGAAGGACAGAGGGGTACAGTTAACATGAAACCTGAAGTGAAGCATCGGAATCTATAGCTAGTGTCACAGGAATGGTTCAAAACATAGACAGCAAGAAGAGTCAGTCTTCTTGTACTAAAGTCGGCACTGTGCCTTTTGTATTTAACTCCGATGCAATTTCTGTGTTTCATCGTCAATAAGAAGGTCAGAGGGATACAGTAATCCTGAAGTGAAGCATCGGAATCTATAACTAGTGTCACAGGAATGGTTCAAAACATAGTCAGTAAGAATATTCAGTCTTATTGTACTTAAGTCATCATTGTGCATTTTCTATTTAAATCTGATGCAATTTCTGTGTTTCATCGTCAATATGAAGTCCAAGGTATAAAGTAAACCTGGAGTGAAGCATCGGAATCTATAACTAGTGTCACAGAAATGGTTCAAATCATAGACAGTAAGAAGAGTCAGACTTCTTTTTCTTAAGTCGGCATTGTGCCTTTTGTATTTAATTCCGGTGCAATTTCTGTGTTTCATCGTCAATAACAAGGTCAGAGGGATACAATAAACCTGAAGCATCGGAATCTATAACTAGTGTCACAGGAATGGTTCAAAACAAAGTCAGTAAGAAGAGTCAGTCTTCTTGTCCTTAAGTCGGCATTGTGCCTTTTGTATTTAATTCCGATGCAATTTCTGTGTTTCTTCGTCAATAAGAAGGTCTAAGGGATACAGTAAACCTGGAGTGTAGCATCGGAATATATAACTAGTGTCACAGGAATGGTTCAAAACATAGCCAGTAAGAAGAGTCAGTCTTCGTGTACTTAAGTCGGCATTTTGCCTTTTGTATTTAATTCCGATGCAATTTCTGTGTTTCATCGTCAATAAGAAGGTCCAAGGGATACAGTAAACCTGAGGTGAAGCATCGGAATCTATAACTAGTGTCACAGGAATGGTTAAAAGACATAGTCAGTAAGAAGAGTCAGTCTTCTTGTACTTAAGTCGGCATTGTACCTTTTCTATTTAATTCCGTTGCAATTTCTATGTTTCATCGTCAATAACAAGGTCCAAGGGATACAGTAAACCTGGAGTGAAGCATCGGAATCTATAACTAGTGTCAATGGAATGGTTCAAATCATAGACAGTAAGAAGAGTCAGTCTTCTTGTACTTAAGTCGGCATTGTGCATTTTGTATTTAATTCCGATGCAATTTCTGTGTTTCATCGTCAATAAGGAGGTCAGAGGGGTACAGTAAACCTGAAGTAATGCATCGGAATCTATAGCTAGTGTCACAGGAATGGTTCAAATCATAGACAGTAAGAAGAGTCAGTCTCCTTGTACTTAAATCTGCACTGTGCCTTTCGTATTTAATTCCGATGCACTTTCTGTGTTTCATCGTCAATATGATGTTCCAAGGGATACAGTAAACCTGAAGTGAATCATCGGAATTTATAACTGGTGTCACAGGGATGCTTCAAAACATAGTCTGTAAGAAGAATCAGTCTTCTGTACTTAAGTCGGCATTGTACCGTTTGTATTTAATTCCGATGCAATTTCTGTGTTTCATCGTCAATAAGAAGGTCAGAGGGATACCGTAAACCTGAAGTGAAGCATCGGAATCTATAACGGGTGTCACAGGAATGGTTCAAAACATAGTCAGTAGGAAGAGTCGGTTTTCATGTACATAAGTCGGCATTGTGCCTTTTGTATTTAATTCCGATGCAATTTCTGTGTTTCATCGTCAATAAGAAGGTCCAAGGGATACAGTAAACCTGGAGTGAAGCATCGGTATCTATAACTAGTGTCACAGGAATGGTTCAAAACATAGACAGTAGGAAGAGTCAGTCTTCTTGTACTTAAGTCGGCATTGTGCCGTTTGTATTTAATTCCGATGCAATTTCTGTGTTTCATCGTCAATAAGAAGGACCAAGGTATACAGTAAACCTGAAGTGAAGCATCGGATCTATAACTAGTGTCACAGGAATGGTTAAAAACATAGTCAGTAAGAAGAGTCAGTCTTCTTGTACTTATGTCGGCATTGTGCCTTCTCTATTTCATTCCGATGCAATTTCTGTGTTTCATCGTCAATAAGAAGGTCCAAGGGATACAGTAAACATGGAGTGAAGCATCGGAATCTATAACTAGTGTCAATGGAATTGTTCAAAACATAGTCAGTAAGAATAGTCAGTCTTCTTGTACTTAAGTCGGCATTGTGCCTTTTGTATTTATTTCCGATGCAATTTCTGTGTTTCATCGTCAATAAGAGGTCCAAGGGATATAGTAAACCTGGAGTGAAGCATCGGAATCTATAACTAGTGTCACAGGAATGGTTCAAAGCATAGACAGTAAGAAGAGCCAGTCTTCTTGTACTTACGTCGACATTGTGCCCTTTCTATTTAAATTCGATGCAATTTCTGTAATTCATCGTCTATAAGAAGGTCCAAGGGATACAGTAAACCTGAAGTGAAGCTTCGGAATCTAAAGCTAGTGTCACAGGAATGGTTCAAAACATAGCCAGTAAGAAGAGTCAGTCTTCTTGTACTTAATTCTGCTTTGTGACTTTTGTATTTAATTCCGATGCAATTTCTGTGTTTCATCGTCAATAAGAAGGTCAGAGGGATACAGTAATCCTGAAGTGAAGCATCGGAATCTATAACTAGTGTCACAGGAATGGTTCAAAGCATAGACAGAAAGAAGAGTCAGTCTTCTTGTACGTAAGTCGGCATTGTGCCTTTTGTATTTAATTCCGATGCAATTTCTGTGTTTCATCGTCAATAAGAAGGTCAGAGGGGTACAGTAAACCTGAAGTGATGCATTGGAATCTATAGCTAGTGTCACAGGAATGGTTCAAAACATAGTCAGTAAGATGAGTCAGTCTTCTTGTCCTTAAGTCGGCATTGTGCATTTTGTATTTAATTCCGAAGAAATTTCTGTGTTTCATCATCAATAAGAAGGTCCAAGGGATACAGTAAACCTGGTGTGAAGCATCGGAATCTATAACTAGTGTCACAGGAATGGTTCAAAACATAGACAGTAAGAAGAGTCAGTCTCCTTGTACTTAATTCTGCATTGTACCTTTTGTATTTATTTCCAATGCATTTTCTGTGTTTCATCGTCAATATGATGTTCCAAGGGATACAGTGAACCTGAAGTGAAGCATCGGAATTTATAACTGGTGTCACAGGAATGCTTCAAAACATAGTCAGTAAGAAGAGTCAGTCTTCTTGTACTTAAGTCGGCATTGTGCCTTTTCTATTTAATTTCGATGCAATTTCTGTGTTTCATCGTCAATAAGAGGGACCAAGGGATACAGTAAACCTAGGGTGAAGCATCGGAGTCTATAACTAGTGTCACAGGACTGGTTCAAAAATAGACAGTAAGAAGAGTCAGTCTTCTTGAACTTAATTCGGCATTGTGCCTTTTGTTTTTAATTCCGATGCAATTTCTGTGTTTCATCGTCAATACGAAGGTCCAATGGGTACAGTAAACCTCAAGTGAAGCATCGGAATCTATAACGGGTGTCACAGGAATGGTTCAAAACATAGTCAGTAGGAACAGTCGGTTTTCATGTACATAAGTCGGCATTGTGCCTTTTGTATTTAATTCCGATGCATTTTCTGTGTTTCATCGTCAATAAGAAGGTTCAAGGGATACAGTAAACCTGAAGTGAAGCATCGGAATCTATAACTAGTGTCACAGGAATGGTTCAAACCATAGACAGTAGGAAGAGTCAGTCTTCTTGTACTTAAGTCGGCATTGTGCCGTTTGTATTCAATTCCGATGCAATATCTGTGTTACATCGTCAATAAGAAGGTCAGAGGGATACAGTAAACCTGAAGTGAAGCATCGGAATCCATAACTAGTGTCACAGGAATGGTTCAAAACATAGTCAGTAAGAAGAGTTAGTCTTCTTGTACTTAAGTCGGCATAGTGCCGTTTGTAATTAATTCCGATGCAATTTCTGTGTTTCATCGTCAATAAGAAGTTCCAAGGTATACAGTAAACCTGAAGTGTACGATCGGATCTATAACTAGTGTCACAGGAATGGTTCAAAACATAGTCAGTAAGAAGAGTCAGTCTTCTTGTACTTATGTCGGCATTGTGCCTTTTCTATTTCATTCCGATGCAATTTCTGTGTTTCATCGTCAATAAGAAGGTCCAAGGGATACAGTAAACATGGAGTGAAGCATCGGAATCTATAACTAGTGTCAATGGAATGGTTCAAAACATAGTCAGTAAGAATAGTCAGTGTTCTTGTACTTAAGTCGGCATTGTGCCTTTTGTATTTATTTCCGGTGCAATTTCTGTGTTTTATCGTCAATAAGAGGTCCAAGGGATATGGTAAACCTGGAGTGAAGCATCGGAATCTATAACTAGTGTCACAGGAATGGTTCAAAACCTAGACAGTAAGAAGAGTCAGTCTTCTTGTACTTACGTCGACATTGTGCCCTTTCTATTTAAATCCGATGCAATTTCTGTAATTCATCGTCTATAAGAAGGTCCAAGGGATACAGTAAACCTGAAGTGAAGCTTCGGAATCTAAAGCTAGTGTCACAGGAATGGTTCAAAACATAGACAGTAAGAAGAGTCAGTCTTCTTGTACTTAATTCTGCTTTGTGCCTTTTGTATTTAATTCCGATGCAATTTCTGTGTTTCATCGTCAATAAGAAGGCCAGAGGGGTACAGTAAACCTGAAACCTGAAGTGAAGCATCGGAATCTATAGCTAGTGTCACAGGAATGGTTCAAAACATAGACAGTAAGTAGAGTCAGTCTCCTTGTACTTAATTCTGCTTTGTGCCTTTTGTATTTAATTCCGATGCAATTTCTGTGTTTCATCATCAATAAGAATGTCCAAGGGATACAGTAAACCTGAAGTGAAGCATCGGAATTTATAACTAGTGTCACAGGAATGGTTCAAATCACAGACAGTAAGAAGAGCCAGTCTTCTTGTACTTAAGTCGGCATTGTGCCTTTTGTATTTAACTCCGGTGCAATTTCTGTGTTTCATCGTCAATAAGTAGGTCAGAGGGATACAGTAATCCTGAAGTGAAGCATCGGAATCTATAACTAGTGTCACAGGAATGGTTCAAAACATAGTCTGTAAGAATATTACGTCTTATTGTACTTAAGTCATCATTGTGCATTTTCTATTTAATTCTGATGCAATATCTGTGTTTCATCGTCAATATGAAGGTCCAAGGGATACAGTAAACCTGGAGTGAAGCATCGGAATCTATAACTAGTGTCGCAGGAATGGTTCAAATCATAGACAGTAAGAAGAGTCAGACTTCTTTTTCTTAAGTCGACATTGTGCCTCTTGTATTTATTTCCGGTGCAATTTCTGTGTTTCATCGTCAATAAGAAGGTCAGAGGGATACAATAAACCTGAAGCATCGGAATCTATAACTAGGGTCACAGGAATGGTTCAAAACAAAGTCAGTAAGAAGAGTCAGTCTTGTTGTCCTTAAGTCGGCATTGTGCCTTTTGTATTTAATTCCGATGCAATTTCTGAGTTTCATCGTCAATAAGAAGGTCCAAGGGATACAGTAAACCTGGAGTGTAGCATCGGAATCTATAACTAGTGTCACAGGAATGGTTCAAACATAGACAGTAAGAAGAGTCAGTCTTCGTGTACTTAAGTCGGCATTTTGCCTTTTGTATTTAATTCCGATGCAATTTCCGTGTTTCATCGTCAATAAGAAGGTCCAGGGATACAGTAAACCTGAGGTGAAGCATCGGAATCTATAACTAGTGTCACAGGAATGGTTCAAAACATAGTGAGTAAGAAGAGTCAGTCTTCTTGTACTTAAGTCGGCATTGTACCTTTTGTATTTAATTCCGATGCAATTTCTGTGTTTCATCGTCAATAACAAGGTCCAAGGGATACAGTAAACCTGGAGTGCAGCATCGGAATCTATAACTAGTATCAATGGAATGGTTCAAATCATAGACAGTAAGAAGAGTCAGTCTTCTTGAACTTAATTCGGCATTGTGCCTTTTGTATTTTATTCCGATGCAATTTCTGTGTTTCATCGTCAATACGAAGGTCAGAGGGATACAGTAAACCTGAAGTGAAGCATCGGAATCCATAACTAGTGTCACAGGAATGGTTCAAAACATAGTCAGTAAGAAGAGTTAGTCTTCTTGTACTTAAGTCGGCATTGTGCCTTTTGTATTTAATTCCGATGCAATTTCTGTGTTTCATCGTCACGAAGAAGGTCCAAGGGATACAGTAAACCTGGAGTGAAGCATCGGTATCCGTAACTAGTGTCACAGGAATGGTTCAAATCATAGTCAGTAAGAAGAGTCAGTCTTCGGGTACTTCAGTCGGCATTTTGCCTTTTCTATTTAATTCCGATGCAATTTTTGTGTTTCATCGTCAATAAGAAGGTAAAAGGGATACAGTAAACGTGGAGTGAAGCATCGGAATCTATAACTAGTGTCACAGGAATGGTTCAAAACATAGTCAGTGGGAAGATTCGGTCTTCATGTACTTAAGTCGGCATTGTGCCGTTTGTATTTAATTCCGATGCAATTTCTGTGTTTCATCGTCAATAAGAAGGTCCAAGGGATACAGTAATCCTGGAGTGAAGCATCGGTATCTATAACTAGTGTCACAGGAATGGTTCAAAACATAGACAGTAGGAAGAGTCAGTCTTCTTGTACTTAAGTCGGCATTGTGCCGTTTGTATTTAATTCCGATGCAATTTCTGTGTTTCATCGTCAATAAGAAGGTCCAAGGTATACAGTAAACCTGAAGTGAAGCATCGGATCTATAACTAGTGTCACAGGAATGGTTCAAAACATAGTCAGTAAGAAGAGTCAGTCTTCTTGTACTTATGTCGGCATTGTGCCTTTTCTATTTCATTCCGATGCAATTTCTGTGTTTCATCGTCAATAAGAAGGTCCAAGGGATACAGTAAACATGGAGTGAAGCATCGGAATCTATAACTAGTGTCAATGGAATGGTTCAAAACATAGTCAGTAAGAATAGTCAGTCTTCTTGTACTTAAGTCGGCATTGTGCCTTTTGTATTTATTTCCGATGCAATTTCGGTGTTTCATCGTCAATAAGAGGTCCAAGGGATATAGAAAACCTGGAGTGAAGCATCGGAATCTACAACTAGTGTCACAGGAATGGTTGAAAACATAGACAGTAGGAAGAGTCAGTCTTCTGTACTTAAGTCGGCATTGTGCCGTTTGTATTTAATTCCGATGCAATTTCTGTGTTTCATCGTCAATAAGAAGGTCCAAGGGATACAGTAATCCTGGAGTGAAGCATCGGTATCTATAACTAGTGTCACAGGAATGGTTCAAAACATAGACAGTAGGAAGAGTCAGTCTTCTTGTACTTAAGTCGGCATTGTGCCGTTTGTATTTAATTCCGATGCAATTTCTGTGTTTCATCGTCAATAACAAGGTCCAAGGGATACAGTAAACCTGGAGTGCAGCATCGGAATCTATAACTAGTATCAATGGAATGGTTCAAATCATAGACAGTAAGAAGAGTCAGTCTTCTTGAACTTAATTCGGCATTGTGCCTTTTGTATTTTATTCCGATGCAATTTCTGTGTTTCATCGTCAATACGAAGGTCAGAGGGATACAGTAAACCTGAAGTGAAGCATCGGAATCCATAACTAGTGTCACAGGAATGGTTCAAAACATAGTCAGTAAGAAGAGTTAGTCTTCTTGTACTTAAGTCGGCATTGTGCCTTTTGTATTTAATTCCGATGCAATTTCTGTGTTTCATCGTCACGAAGAAGGTCCAAGGGATACAGTAAACCTGGAGTGAAGCATCGGTATCCGTAACTAGTGTCACAGGAATGGTTCAAATCATAGTCAGTAAGAAGAGTCAGTCTTCGGGTACTTCAGTCGGCATTTTGCCTTTTCTATTTAATTCCGATGCAATTTTTGTGTTTCATCGTCAATAAGAAGGTAAAAGGGATACAGTAAACGTGGAGTGAAGCATCGGAATCTATAACTAGTGTCACAGGAATGGTTCAAAACATAGTCAGTGGGAAGATTCGGTCTTCATGTACTTAAGTCGGCATTGTGCCGTTTGTATTTAATTCCGATGCAATTTCTGTGTTTCATCGTCAATAAGAAGGTCCAAGGGATACAGTAATCCTGGAGTGAAGCATCGGTATCTATAACTAGTGTCACAGGAATGGTTCAAAACATAGACAGTAGGAAGAGTCAGTCTTCTTGTACTTAAGTCGGCATTGTGCCGTTTGTATTTAATTCCGATGCAATTTCTGTGTTTCATCGTCAATAAGAAGGTCCAAGGTATACAGTAAACCTGAAGTGAAGCATCGGATCTATAACTAGTGTCACAGGAATGGTTCAAAACATAGTCAGTAAGAAGAGTCAGTCTTCTTGTACTTATGTCGGCATTGTGCCTTTTCTATTTCATTCCGATGCAATTTCTGTGTTTCATCGTCAATAAGAAGGTCCAAGGGATACAGTAAACATGGAGTGAAGCATCGGAATCTATAACTAGTGTCAATGGAATGGTTCAAAACATAGTCAGTAAGAATAGTCAGTCTTCTTGTACTTAAGTCGGCATTGTGCCTTTTGTATTTATTTCCGATGCAATTTCGGTGTTTCATCGTCAATAAGAGGTCCAAGGGATATAGAAAACCTGGAGTGAAGCATCGGAATCTACAACTAGTGTCACAGGAATGGTTGAAAACATTGACAGTAGGAAGAGTCAGTCTTCTGTACTTAAGTCGGCATTGTGCCGTTTGTATTTAATTCCGATGCAATTTCTGTGTTTCATCGTCAATAAGAAGGTCCAAGGGATACAGTTATCCTGAAGTGAAGCATCGGTATCTATAACTAGTGTCACAGGAATGGTTCAAAACATAGACAGTAGGAAGAGTCAGTCTTCTTGTACTTAAGTCGGCATTGTGCCGTTTGTATTTAATTCCGATGCAATTTCTGTGTTTCATCGTCAATAAGAAGGTCCAAGGTATACAGTAAACCTGAAGTGAAGCATCGGATCTATAACTAGTGTCACTGGAATGGTTCAAAACATAGTCAGTAAGAAGAGTCAGTCTTCTTGTACTTATGTCGGCATTGTGCCTTTTCTATTTCATTCCGATGCAATTTCAGTGTTTCATCGTCAATAAGAAGGTCCAAGGGATACAGTAAACATGGAGTGAAGCATCGGAATCTATAACTAGTGTCAATGGAATGGTTCAAAACATAGTCAGTAAGAATAGTCAGTCTTCTTGTACTTAAGTCGGCATTGTGCCTTTTGTATTTATTTCCGATGCAATTTCGGTGTTTCATCGTCAATAAGAGGTCCAAGGGATATAGTAAACCTGGAGTGAAGCATCGGAATCTACAACTATTGTCACAGGAATGGTTCAAAACATAGACAGAAAGAAGAGTCAGTCTTCTTGTACTTACGTCGACATTGTGCCCTTTCTATTTAAATTCGATGCAATTTCTGTAATTCATCGTCTATTAGAAGGTCCAAGGGATACAGTAAACCTGAAGTGAAGCTTCGGAATCTAAAGCTAGTGTCACAGGAATGGTTCAAAACATAGACAGTAAGAAGAGTTAGTCTTCTTGTACTTAATTCTGCTTTGTGCCTTTTGTATTTAATTCCGATGCAATTTCTGTGTTTCATCGTCTATAAGAAGGTCAGAGGGATACAGTAATCCTGAAGTGAAGCATCGGAATCTATAACTAGTGTCACAGGATTGGTTCAAAACATAGTCAGTAAGAATATTCAGTCTTATTGTACTTAAGTCATCATTGTGCATTTTCTATTTAATTCTGATGCAATTTCTGTGTTTCATCGTCAATATGAAGGTCCAAGGGATACAGTAAACCTGGAGTGAAGCATCGGAATCTATAACTAGTGTCACAGGAATGGTTCAAATCATAGACAGTAAGAAGAGTCAGACTTCTTTTTCTTAAGTCGGCATTGTGCCTTTTGTATTTAATTCCGGTGCAATTTCTGTGTTTCATCGTCAATAAGAAGGTCAGAGGGATACAATAAACCTGAAGCATCGGAATCTATAAATAGTGTCACAGGAATGATTCAAAACAAAGTCAGTAAGAAGAGTCAGTCTTCTTGTCCTTAAGTCGGCATTGTGCCTTTTGTATTTAATTCCGATGCAATTTCTGTGTTTCATCGTCAATAAGAAGGTCCAAGGGATACAGTATACCTGGAGCGTAGCATCGGAATCTATAACTAGTGTCACAGGAATGGTTCAAAACATAGACAGTAAGAAGAGTCAGTCTTCGTGTACTTAAGTCGGCATTTTGCCTTTTGTATTTAATTTCTGTGCAATGTCTGTGTTTCATCGTCAATAAGAAGGTCCAAGGGATACAGTAAACCTGAGGTGAAGCATCGGAATCTATAACTAGTGTCACAGGAATGGTTCAAAACATAGTGAGTAAGAAGAGTCAGTCTTCTTGTACGTAAGTCGGCATTGTGCCTTTTGTATTTAATTCCGATGCAATTTCTGTGTTTCATCGTCAATAAGAAGGTCAGAGGGGTACAGTAAACCTGAAGTGATGCATCGGAATCTATAGCTAGTGTCACAGGAATGGTTCAAAACATAGTCAGTAAGATGAGTCAGTCTTCTTGTCCTTCAGTCGGCATTGTGCCTTTTGTATTTAATTCCGAAGAAATTTCTGTGTTTCATCATCAATAAGAAGGTCCAAGGGATACAGTAAACCTGGTGTGAAGCATCGGAATCTATAACTAGTGTCACAGGAATGGTTTAAAACATAGACAGTAAGAAGAGTCAGTCTCCTTGTACTTAATTCTGCATTGTACCTTTTGTATTTATTTCCAATGCATTTTCTGTGTTTCATCGTCAATATGATGTTCCAAGGGATACAGTAAACCTGAAGTGAAGCATCGGAATTTATAACTGGTGTCACAGGAATGCTTCAAAACATAGTCAGTAAGAAGAGTCAGTCTTCTTGTACTTAAGTCGGCATTGTGCCTTTTCTATTTAATTTCGATGCAATTTCTGTGTTTCATCGTCAATAAGAAGGACCAAGGGATACAGTAAACCTAGGGTGAAGCATCGGAGTCTATAACTAGTGTCACAGGACTGGTTCAAAAATAGACAGTAAGAAGAGTCAGTCTTCTTGAACTTAATTCGGCATTGTGCCTTTTGTTTTTAATTCCGATGCAATTTCTGTGTTTCATCGTCAATACGAAGGTCCAAGGGGTACAGTAAACCTCAAGTGAAGCATCGGAATCTATAACGGGTGTCACAGGAATGGTTCAAAACATAGTCAGTAGGAAGAGTCGGTTTTCATGTACATAAGTCGGCATTGTGCCTTTTGTATTTAATTCCGATGCATTTTCTGTGTTTCATCGTCAATAAGAAGGTCCAAGGGATACAGTAAACCTGAAGTGAAGCATCGGAATCTATAACTAGTGTCACAGGAATGGTTCAAAACATAGACAGTAGGAAGAGTCAGTCTTCTTGTACTTAAGTCGGCATTGTGCCGTTTGTATTTAATTCCGATGCAATATCTGTGTTTCATCGTCAATAAGAAGGTCAGAGGGATACAGTAAACCTGAAGTGAAGCATCGGAATCCATAACTAGTGTCACAGGAATGGTTCAAAACATAGTCAGTAAGAAGAGTTAGTCTTCTTGTACTTAAGTCGGCATTGTGCCGTTTGTATTTAATTCCGATGCTATTTCTGTGTTTCATCGTCAATAAGAAGTTCCAAGGTATACAGTAAACCTGAAGTGTAGCATCGGATCTATAACTAGTGTCACAGGAATGGTTCAAAACAAAGTCAGTAAGAAGAGTCTGTCTTCTTGTACTTATGTCGGCATTGTGCCTTTTCTATGTCATTCCGATGCAATTTCTGTGTTTCATCGTCAATAAGAAGGTCCAAGGGATACAGTAAACATGGAGTGAAGCATCGGAATCTATAACTAGTGTCAATGGAATGGTTCAAAACATAGTCAGTAAGAATAGTCAGTGTTCTTGTACTTAAGTCGGCATTGTGCCTTTTGTATTTATTTCCGATGCAATTTCTGTGTTTCTTCGTCAATAAGAGGTCCAAGAGATATGGTAAACCTGGAGTGAAGCATCGGAATCTATAACTAGTGTCACAGGAATGGTTCAAAACATAGACAGTAAGAAAAGTCAGTCTTCTTGTACTTACGTCGACATTGTGCCCTTTCTATTTAAATCCGATGCAATTTCTGTAATTCATCGTCTATAAGAAGGTCCAAGGGATACAGTAAACCTGAAGTGAAGCTTCGGAACCTAAAGCTAGTGTCACGGGAATGGTTCAAAACATAGGCAGTAAGAAGAGTCAGTCTTCTTGTAATTAATTCTGCTTTGTGTCTTTTGTATTTAATTCCGATGCAATATCTGTGTTTCATCGTCAATAAGAAGGTCAGAGGGGTACAGTAAACCTGAAACCTGAAGTGAAGCATCGGAATCTATAGCTAGTGTCACAGGAATGTTTCAAAACATAGACAGTAAGTAGAGTCAGTCTTCTTGTATTTAATTCTGCTTTGTGCCTTTTGTATTTCATTCCGATGCAATTTCTGTGTTTCATCATCAATAAGAAGGTCCAAGGGATACAGTAAACTTGAAGTGAAGCATCGGAATTTATAACTAGTGTCACAGGAATGGTTCAAATCACAGACAGTAAGAAGAGTCAGTCTTCTTGTACTTAAGTCGGCATTGTGCATTTTGTATTTAACTCCGAGCCAATTTCTGTGTTTCATCGTCAATAAGTAGGTCAGAGGGATACAGTAATCCTGAAGTGAACCATCGGAATCTATAACTAGTGTCACAGGAATGGTTCAAAACATAGACAGTAGGAAGAGTCAGTCTTCTTGTACTTAAGTCGGCATTGTGCCGTTTGTATTTAATTCCGATGCAATATCTGTGTTTCATCGTCAATAAGAAGGTCAGAGGGATACAGTAAACCTGAAGTGAAGCATCGGAATCCATAACTAGTGTCACAGGAATGGTTCAAAACATAGTCCGTAAGAATATTCAGTCTTATTGTACTTAAGTCATCATTGTGCATTTTCTATTTAATTCTGATGCAATATCTGTGTTTCATCGTCAGTATGAAGGTCCAAGGGATACAGTAAACCTGGAGTGAAGCATCGGAATCAATAACTAGTGTCACAGGAATGGTTCAAAACATAGACAGTAAGAAGAGTCAGACTTCTTTTTCTTAAGTCGGCATTGTGCCTCTTGTATTTAATTCCGGTGCAATTTCTGTGTTTCATCGTCAATAAGAAGGTCAGAGGGATACAATAAACCTGAAGCATCAGAATCTATAACTAGGGTCACTGGAATGGTTCAAAACAAAGTCAGTAAGAAGAGTCAGTCTTCTTGTCCTTAAGTCGACATTGTGCCTTTTGTATTTAATTCCGATGCAATTTCTGTGTTTCATCGTCAATATGAAGGTCCAAGGGATACAGTAAACCTGGAGTGTAGCATCGGAATCTATAACTAGTGTCACAGGAATGGTTCAAATATAGACAGTAAGAAGAATCAGTCTTCGATTACTTAAGTCGGCATTTTGCCTTTTGTATTTAATTCCGATGCAATTTCTGTGTTTCATCGTCAATAAGAAGGTCCAGGGATACAGTAAACCTGAGGTGAAGCATCGGAATATATAACTAGTGTCACAGGAATGGTTCAAAACATAGTGAGTAAGAAGAGTCACTCTTCTTGTACTTAAGTCGGCATTGTACCTTTTCTATTTAATTCCGATGCAATTTCTGTGTTTCATCGTCAATAACAAGGTCCAAGGGATACAGTAAACCTGGAGTGAAGCATCGGAATCTATAACTAGTGTCAATGGAATGGTTCAAATCATAGACAGTAAGAAGAGTCAGTCTTCTTGTACTTAAGTCGGCATTGTGCCTTTTGTATTTATTTCCGATGCAATTTCTGTGTTTCATCGTCAATAAGAGGTCCAAGGGATACAGTAAACCTGGAGTGAACCATCGGAATCCATAACTAGTGTCACAGGAATGGTTCAAATTGTAGACAGTAAGAAGAGTCACACTTCTTTTTCTTAAGTCGGCATTGTGCCTTTTGTATTTAATTCCGGTGCAATTTCTGTGTTTCATCGTCAATAAGAAGGTCAGAGGGATACAATAAACCTGAAGCATCGGAATCTATAACTAGTGTCACAGGAATGGTTCAAAACAAAGTCAGGAAGAAGAGTCAGTCTCCTTGTACTTAATTCTGCACTGTGCCTTTTGTATTTATTTCCGATGCATTTTCTGTGTTTCATCGTCAATATGATGTTCCAAAGGATACAGTAAACCTGAAGTGAAGCATCGGAATTTGTAACTGGTGTCACAGGAATGCTTCAAAACATAGTCAGTAAGAAGAGTCAGTCTTCTTGTACTTAAGTCGGCATTGTGCCTTTTCTGTTTAATTTCGATGCAATTTCTGTGTTTCATCGTCTATAAGAAGGACCAAGGGATGCAGTAAACCTAGGGTGAAGCAACGGAATCTATAACTAGTGTCACAGGACTGGTTCAAAAATAGACAGTAAGAAGAGTCAGTCTTCCTGAACTTAATTCGGCATTGTGCCTTTTGTATTTAATTCCGATGCAATTTCTGTGCTTCATCGTCAATACGAAGGTCAGAGGGATACAGTAACCTGAAGTGAAGCATCGGAATCCATAACTAGTGTCACAGGAATGATTCAAACATAGTCATTAAGAAGAGTTAGTCTTCTTGTACTTAAGTCGGCATTGTGCCTTTTGTATTTAATTCCGATGCAATTTCTGTGTTTCATCGTCAATGAGAAGGTCCAAGGGATACAGTAAACCTGGAGTGACGCACCGGAATCCGTAACTAGTGTCACACGAATGGTTCAAATCATAATCAGTAAGAAGAGTCAGTCTTCGTGTACTTCAGTCGGCAATTTGCCTTTTCTATTTAATTCCGATGCAATTTTTGTGTTTCATCGTCAATAAGAAGGTCCAAGGGATACAGCAAACCTGGAGTGAAGAATCGGAATCTATAACTAGTGTCACAGGAATGGTTCAAAACATAGTCAGTAGGAAGATTCGGTCTTCTGTACTTAAGTCGGCATTGTGCCTTTTGTATTTAATTCCGATGCATTTTCTGTGTTTCATCGTCAATAAGAGGGTCCAAGGGATACAGTAAACCAGGAGTGAAGCATCGGAATCTATAACTAGTGTCACAGGAATGGTTCAAAACATAGACAGTAAAAAGAGTCAGTCTTCTTGTACTTAATTCGGCATTGTGCCTTTTGTATTTAATTCCGATGCAATTTCTGTGTTTCATCGTCAATAAGAAGGTCCAAGGGATACAGTAAACCTCAAGTGAAGCATCGGAATGTATAACGGGTGTCACAGGAATGTTTCAAAGCATAGTCAGTAGGAAGAGTCGGTCTTCATGTACATAAGTCGGCATTGTGCCTTTTGCATTTAATTCCGATGCATTTTCTGTGTTTCATCGTCAATAAGAAGGTCCAAGGGATACAGTAAACCTGAAGTGAAGCATCGGATTTATAACTAATGTCACAGGAATGGTTCAAAACATAGTCAGTAGGAAGATTCGGTCTTCAGTACTTAAGTCGGCACTGTGCCTTTTGTATTTAATTCCGATGCAATTTCTGTGTTTCATCGTCAATAAGAAGGTCAGAGGGACACAGTAATCCTGAAGTAAATCATTGGAGTCTATAACTAGCGTCACAGGAATGGTTCAAAACATAGACAGTAAGAAGAGTCAGTCTCCTTGTACTTAATTCTGCACTGTGCCTTTTGTATTTATTTCCGATGCATTTTCTGTGTTTCATCGTCAATATGATGTTCCAAAGGATACAGTAAAACTGAAGTGAAGCATCGGAATTTATAACTGGTGTCACAGGAATGCTTCAAAACATAGTCTGTAAGAAGAGTCAGTCTTCTTGTACTTAAGTCGGCATTGTGCCTTTTCTGTTTAATTTCGATGCAATTTCTGTGTTTCATCGTCAATAAGAAGGACCAAGGGATACAGTAAACCTAGGGTGAAGCATCGGAGTCTATAACTAGTGTCACAGGACTGGTTCAAAAATAGACAGTAAGAAGAGTCAGTCTTCTTGAACTTAATTCGGCATTGTGCCTTTTGTATTTAATTCCGATGCAATTTCTGTGCTTCATCGTCAATACGAAGGTCAGAGGGATACAGTAAACCTGAAGTGAAGCATCGGAATCCATAACTAGTGTCACAGGAATGGTTCAAACATAGTCAGTAAGAAGAGTTAGTCCTCTTGTACTTAAGTCGGCATTGTGCCTTTTGTATTTAATTCCGATGCAATTTCTGTGTTTCATCGTCAATGAGAAGGTCCAAGGGATACAGTAAACCTGGAGTGAAGCATCGGAATCCGTAACTAGTGTCACACGAATGGTTCAAATCATAATCAGTAAGAAGAGTCAGTCTTCGTGTACTTCAGTCGGCAATTTGCCTTTTGTATTTAATTCCAATGCAATTTTTGTGTTTCATCGTCAATAAGAAGGTCCAAGGGATACAGCAAACCTGGAGTGAAGAATCGGAATCTATAACTAGTGTCACAGGAATGGTTCAAAACATAGTCAGTAGGAAGATTCGGTCATCTGTACTTAAGTCGGCATTGTGCCTTTTGTATTTAATTCCGATGCATTTTCTGTGTTTCATCGTCAATAAGAGGGTCCAAGGGATACAGTAAACCAGGAGTGAAGCATCGGAATCTGTAACTAGTGTCACAGGAATGGTTCAAAACATAGACAGTAAAAAGAGTCAAACTTCTTGTACTTAATTCGTCATTGTGCCTTTTGTATTTAATTCCGATGCAATTTCTGTGTTTCATCGTCAATAAGAAGGTCCAAAGGATACAGTAAACCTCAAGTGAAGCATCGGAATCTATAACGGGTGTCACAGGAATGTTTCAAAGCATAGTCAGTAGGAAGAGTCGGTCTTCATGTACATAAGTCGGCATTGTGCCTTTTGTATTTAATTCCTATGCATTTTCTGTGTTTCATCATCAATAAGAAGGTGCAAGGGAAACAGTAAACCTGAAGTGAAGCATCGGATTTATAACTAATGTCACAGGAATGGTTCAAAACATAGTCAGTAGGAAGATTCGGTCTTCAGTACTTAAGTCGGCATTGTGTCTTTTGTATTTAATTCCGATGCAATTTCTGTGTTCATCGTCAATAAGAAGGTCAGAGGGACACAGTAATCCTGAAGTAAATCATTGGAGTCTATAACTAGTGTCACAGGAATGGTTCAAATGATAGTCAGTAAGGAGAGTCAGTCTTCTTGTACTTAAGTTGGCATTGTGCCTTTTCTATTTAATTCCGATGCAATTTCTGTGTTTCATCGTCAATAAGAGGGTCAGAGGGATACATTAAAGCTGAAGTGAAGCATCGGAATCCATAACTAGTGTCACAGGAATGGTTCAAATCATAGTCAGTAAGAAGAGTTAGTCTTCTTCTACTTAAGTCGGCATTGTGCCTTTTGTATTTAATACCGATGCAATTTCTGTGTTTCATCGTCAATACGAAGGTCCAAGTGATACAGTAAACCTGGAGTGAAGCATCGGATCTATAACTAGTGTCACAGGCATAGTTCAAATCATAGTCAGTAAGAAGAGTCAGTCTTCATGTACATATGTCGGCATTGTGCCTTTTCTATTGAATTCCGTTCAAATTCTGTCTTTCATCGTCAATAAGAAGGTCAGAGGGATACAATAAACCTGAAGCATCGGAATCTATAACTAGTGTCACCGGAATGGTTCAAAACAAAGTCAGTAAGAAGAGTCAATCTTCTTGTCCGTAAGTCGGCATTGTGCCTTTTGTATTTAATTCCGATGCGATTTCTGTGTTTCATCGTCAATAAGAAGGTCCAAGGTATACAGTAAACCTGAAGTGAAGCATCGGATCTCTAACTAGTGTCACAGGAATGGTTCAATACATGGGCAGTAAGAAGAGTCAGTCTTCTTGTACTTAAGTCGGCATTGTGCCTTTTCTATTTCATTCCGATGCAATTTCTGTGTTTTATCGTCAATAAGAAGGTCCAAGGGATACAGTAAACCTGGAGTGAAGCATGGGAATCTATAACGAGTGTCAATGGAATGGTTCAAAACATAGTCAGTAAGAAGCGTCAGTCTTCTTGTACTTAAGTCGGCATTGTGCCTTTTCTGTTTAATTCCGATGCAATTTCTGTGTTTCATCGTCAATAAGAAGGTCCAAGGGATATAACAAACCTGGAGTGAAGCATCGGAATCTATAACTAGTGTCACAGGAATGGTTCAAAACATAGACAGTAAGAAGAGTCAGTCTTCTTGTACTTACGTCGACAATGTGCCTTTTATATTTAATTCCGATGAAATTTCTGTGTTTCATCGTCAATAAGAAGGTCAGAGGGATACAATAAACCTGAAGTGAAGCATCGGAATCTACAACTAGTGTCACAGGAATGGTTCAAAACAAAGTCAGTAAGAGGAGTCAGTCTTCTTGACCTTAAGTCGGCATTGTGCCGTTTGTATTTAATTCCGATGCTATTTCTGTAATTCATCGTCAATAAGAAGGTCCAAGGTATACAGTACACCTGAAGTGAAGCATCGGATCTATAACTAGTGTCACAGGAATGGTTCAAAACATAGTCAGTAAGAAGAGTCAGTCGTCTTGTACTTAAGTCGGCATTGTGCCTTTTCTATTTACTTCCGATGCAATTTCTGTGTTTCATCGTCAATAAGAAGGTCCAAGGGATACAGTAAACCTGGAGTGAAGCATCGGAATCTATAACTAGTGTCAATGGAATGGTTCAAAACATAGTCACTAAGAAGAGTCAGTCTTCTTGTACTAACGTCGACATTGTGCCTTTTCTATTTAATTCCGATGCAATTTCTGTGTTTCATCGTCAATAAGAAGGTCAGAGGGATACAATAAACCTGAAGTGAAGCATCGGAATCCAAAACTAGTGTCACAGGAATGGTTCAAAACATAGTCAGTAAGAAGGGTCAGTCTTCTTGTCCTTCAGTCGGCATTGTGCCTTTTGTAATTAATTCCGCTGCAACTTCTGTGTTTCATCGTCAATAAGAAGGTCCAAGGGATACAGTAAACCTTGAGTGAAGCATCAGAATCTATAACTAGTGTCACAGGAATGGTTCAAACATAGTCAGTAAGAATAGTCAGTCTTATTGTACTTAAGTCATCATTGTGCATTTTCTATTTAATTCTGATGCAATTTCTGTGTTTTATCGTCAATATGAAGGTCCAACCGATACAGTAAACCTGGAGTGAAGCATCGGAATCTATAACTAGTGTCACAGGAATGGTTCAAATCATAGACAGTAAGAAGAGTCAGACGTCTTTTACTTAGGTCGGCATTGTACCTTTTGTATTTAATTCCGATGCAATTTCTGTGTTTCATCGTCAATAAGCAGGTCCAAGGGATACAGTAAACCTGGAGTGAAGCATCGGAGTCTATAACTAGTGTCACAGGACTGGTTCAAAAATAGATAGTAAATAGAGTCACTCTTCTTGAAATTAATTCGGCATTGTGACTTTTGTATTTAATTGCGATGCAATTTCTGTGTTTCATCGTCAATAAGAAGGTCAGTGGGATACAGTAAACCTGAAGTGAAGCATCGGAATCCATAACTAATGTCACAGGAATGGTTCAAAGCATAGACAGTAAGAAGAGTCAGTCTTCGTGTGCTTCAGTCGGCATTTTGCCTTTTGTATTTAATTCCGATGCAATTTTTGTGTTTCATCGTCAATGAGAAGGTCCAAGGGATACAGAAAACCTAAAGTGAAGCATCGAGATCTATAAGTAGTGTCACAGGAATCGTTCAAAACATAGTCAGTAAGAAAAGTCAGTCTTCTTGTACTTAAGTCGGCATAGTGCCTTTTCTATTTAATTCAGAAGCAATTTCTGTGTTTCATCGTCAATAAGAAGGTCCAAGGGATACAGTAAACCTGGAGTGAAGCATAGGAATCTATAACTAGTGTCAATGGTATGGTTCAAAACATAGACAGTAAGAAGAGTCAGTCTTCTTGTACTTACGTCGGCATTGTGCCTTTTGTATTTAATTCCGATGCAATTTCTGTGTTTCATCGTCAATAAGAAGGTCAGAGGGATACAGTGAACCTGAAGTGAAGCATCGGAATCTATAGCTAGTGTCACAGGAATGGTTCAAAACGTAGTCAGTAAGAAGAGTCAGTCTTCTTGTCCTTAAGCCGGCATTGTGCCTTTTGTATTTAATTCCGATGCAATTTCTGTGTTTCATCGTCAATAAGATTGACCAAGGGATAAAGTAAACCTGGAGTGAAGCATCGGAATCTATAACTAGTGTCATAGGAATGGTTCAAAACATAGACTGTTAGACGAGTCAGTCTTCTTGTACTTACGTCGACATTGTGCCTTATCTATTTAATTCCGATGCAATTTCTGTGTTTCATCGTCAATAGGAAGGTCAGAGGGATACAATAAACCTGAAGTGAACCATCGGAATATATAGCTAGTGTCACAGGAATGGTTCAAAACATAGTCAGTGAGAAGAGTCAGTCTTCTTGTCCTTAAGTCGGCATTGTGCCTTTTGTAATTAATTCCGAAGCAATTTCTGTGTTTCATCGTCAATAAGAATGTCCAAGGGATACAGTAAACCTGGTGTGAAGCATCGGAATCTATAACTAGTGTCACAGCAATAGTTCAAAACATAGTCAGTAAGAATAGTCAGTCTTATTGTACTTAAGTCATCATTGTGCATTTTCTATTTAATTCTGATGCATATTCAGTGTTTCATCGTCAATATGAAGGTCCAACCTATAGAGTAAACCTGGAGTGATGCATCGGAATCTACAACTAGTGTCACAGGAATGGTTCAAATCACAGACAGTAAGAAGAGTCAGACTTCTTTTACTTAAGTCGGCTTTGTGCCTTTTGTATTTTATTCCGATGCAATTTCTGTGTTTCATCGTCAATAAGAAGGTCAGAGGGATACAGTAAACCTGAAATAAAGCATCGGAATCTATAGCTAGTGTCACAGGAATGGTTCAAAACATAGTCAGTAAGAAGAGTCAGTCTTCTTGTCCTTAAGTCGGCATTGTGCCTTTTTTATTTAATTCCGATGCAATTTCTGTGTTTCTTCGTCAATAAGATGGTCCAAGGGATACAGTAATCCTGGAGAGCAGCATCGGAATCTATAACTAGTGTCACAGGAATGGTTCAGAACATAGTGAGTAAGAAGAGTCAGTCTTCGTGTACTTAAGTTGGCATTGTGCCTTTTGTATTTAATTCCGATGCAATTTCTGTGTTTCATCGTCAATACGAAGGTCCAAGGGATACAGTAAACCTCAAGGGAAGCATCGGAATGTATATTGGGTGTCACAGGAATGGTTCAAAACATAGTCAGTAGGAAGAGTCGGTCTTCATGTACTTAAGTCGGCATTGTGCCTTTTGTATTTAATTCCGATGCATTTTCTGTGTTTCATCGTCAATAAGAAGGTCAGCGGGATACAGTAAACCAGAATTGAAGCATCAGAATCTATAGCTAGTGTCACAGGAATGGTTCAAACATAGTCAGTAAGAAGAGTCAGTCTTCTTGTACTTAAGTCAGCATTGTGCTTTTTGTATTTATTTCCGATGCAATTTCTGTGTTTCATCGTCAATAAGAAGGACCAAGGGATACAGTAAACCTCAAGTGAAGCAACGGAATCTATAACGGGTGTCACAGGAATGGTTCAAAACATAGTCCGTAGGAAGAGTCGGTCTTCTTGTACTTAAGTCGGTATTGTGCCTTTTCTATTTAATTCCGATGCAATTTCTGTGTTTCATCGTCAATAAGAAAGTCAGAGGGATACAATAAACCTGAAGTGAAGCTTCGGAATCTATAACTAGTGTCACAGGAATGGTTCAAAACAAAGTCAGTAAGAAGTGTCAGTCTTCTTGTCCTTAAGTGGCCATTGTGCCTTTTGTATTTAATTCCGGTGCAAGTTCTGTGTTTCATCATCAATAAGACGGTCCAAGGGATACAGTAAACCTGGAGTGAAGCATCGGAATCTATAACTAGTGTCACAGGAATGGTTCAAAGCATAGACAGTAAGAAGAGTAAGTCTTCTTGTACTTAATTCTGCTTTGTGCATTTTGTATTTAATTCCGATGCAATTTCTGTGTTTCATCGTCAATAAGAAGGTCCAAGCGATACAGTAAACCTGAAGTGAAGCATCGGAGTTTATAACTAGTGTCACAGGAATGGTTCAAATCATAGACAGTAAGAAGAGTCAGACTTCTTTTGCTTAAGTCGGCTTTGTGCCTTTTGTATTTAATTCCGATGCAATTTCTGTGTTTCATAGTCAATAAGAAGGTCAGAGGGATACAGTAAACCAGAAGTGAAGCATCAGAATCTATAGCTAGTGTCACAGGAATGGTTCAAACAAAGTCAGTAAGAAGATTCAGTCTTCTTGTCCTTAAGTCGGCATTGTGCATTTTCTATTTAATTCCGATGCAATTTCTGTGTATCATCGTCAATAAGTAGGTCCAAGGGATACAGTAAACCTCAAGTGAAGCATCGGAATCTATAACGGGTGTCACAGGAATGGTTCAAAACATAGTCAGTAGGAAGAGTCGGTCTTCATGTACTTAAGTGGCATTGTGCCTTTTGTATTTAATTCCGATGCATAATCTGTGTTTCATCGTCAATAAGATGGTCCAAGGGATACTGTAAACCTGAAGTGAAGAATCGGAATTTATAACTAGTGTCACAGGAATGGTTCAAAACATAGTCAGTAAGGAGAGTCAGTCTTCTTGTACTTAAGTCGGCATTGTGCCTTTTGTATTTAATTCCGATGCAATTTCTGTGTTTCATCGCAATAAGAAGGACCAAGGGATGCAGTAAACCTGGAGTGAAGCATCGGAATCATTAACTAGTGTCACAGGGATGATTCAAAACATAGACAGTAAGAAGAGTCAGTCTTCTTGTGCGTAAGTCGGCATTGTGCCTTTTCTATTTAACTCCGATGCAGTGTCTGTGTTTCATCGTCAATAAGAAGGTCAGATCGATACATTAAACCTGGAGTGAAGCATCGGAATCTATAACTTGTGTCACAGGAATGGTTCAAAGCATAGACAGAAAGAAGAGTCAGTCTTCTTGTACTTAATTCTGCTTTGTGCATTTTGTATGTAATTCCGATGCAATTTCTGTGTTTCATCGTCAATAAGAAGGTCCAAGCGATACAGTAAACCTGAAGTGAAGCATCGGAGTTTATAACTAGTGTCACAGGAATGGTTCAAAACACAGTCAGTAAGGAGTGTCAGTCTTCTTGTACTTAAGTCTGCATTGTGCCTTTTGTATTTAATTCCGATGCAATTTCTGTGTTTCATCGTCAATAAGAAGGCCAGAGGGATACAATAAACCTGAAGTGAAGCATCGGAATCTATAACTAGTGTCACAGGAATGGTTCAAAACAAAGTCAGTAAGAAGAGTCAGTCTTCTTGTCCTTAAGTCGGCATTGTGCCTTTCCGTATTTAATTCCGATGCAATTTCTGTGTTTCATCGTCAATAAGAAGGTCCAAGGGATACAGTAAACCTGAAGTGAAGCTTCGGAATCTATAGGTAGAGTCACAGGAATGCTTTAAAGCATAGTCAGTAAGAAGAGTCAGTCATCTTGTACTTAAGTCGGCATTGTGCCTTTTGTAATTAATTCCGATGCAATTTCTGTGTTTCATCGTCAATACGAAGGTCCAAGGGATACAGTTAACCTGGAGTGAAGCATCGGAATCTATAACTAGTGTCACGGGAATGGTTCAAATCATAGACGGTAAGAAGAGTCAGTCTTCTTGAACTTAATTCGGCATTGTGCCTTTTGTATTTAATTCCGATGCAATTTCTGTGTTTCATCGTCAATAAGAAGGTCAGAGGGATACAGTAAACCTGAAGTGAAGCATCGGAATCCAAACTAGTGTCACAGGAATTCTTCAAAACATAGTCAGTAAGAAGAGTTAGTCTTCTTGTACTTAAGTCGGCGTTGTGCCTTTTGTATTTAATTCCGATGCAATTTCTGTGTAGCATCGTCAATAAGAAGGTCCAAGGGATACAGTAAACTTGGAGTGAAGCATCGGAATCTGTAACTAGTGTCACAGGATTGGTTCAAATCATAGACAGTAAGAAGAGTCGGTCTTCGTGTACTTCTGTCGGCATTTTGCCTTTTGCATTTAATTCCGATGCAATTTTTGTGTTTCATCGTCAATGAGAAGGTCCAAGGGATACAGTAAACCTGAAGTGAAGCATCGGGATCTATAACTAGTGTCACAGGAATCGTTCAAAACATAGTCAGTATGAAGAGTCAGTCTTCTTGTACTTAAGTCGGCATAGTGCCATTTCTCTTTAATTCCGATGCAATTTCTGTGTTTCATCGTCAATAAGAAGGTCCAAGGGATATAGTAAACCTGGAGTGAAGCATCGGAATCTATAAATAATGTCAATGGTATGGTTCAAAACATAGACAGTAAGAAGTGTCAGTCTACTTGTACTTAAGTCGGCATTGTGCCTTTTGTATTTAATTCCGATTCAATTTCTGTGTTTCATCGTCAATAAGGTCGGAGGGATACATTCAACCTGAAGTGAAGCATCGGAATTTATAGCTAGTGTCACAGGAATGGTTCAAAACATAGTCAGTAAGGAGAGTCAGTCTTCTTGTACTTAAGTCGGCATTGTGCCTTTTGTATTTAATTTCGATGCAATTTCTGTGTTTCATCGTCAATAAGAAGGACCAAGGGATACAGTAGACCTGGAGTGAAGCATCGGAAACTATAACTAGTGTCACAGGAATGGTTCAAAACATAGTCAGTACCAAGAGTCAGTCTTCTTGTCCTTAAGTCGGCATTGTGCCTTTTGTAATTAATTCCGATGCAATTTCTGTAATTCATCGTCAATAACAAGGTCCAAGGGATACAGTAAACCTGGAGTGAAGCATCGGAATCTATAACTAGTGTCACAGGAATGGTTCAAATCATTGACAGTAAGAAGAGACAGACTTCTTTTACTTAAGTCGGCATTGTGCCTTTTGTATTTAATTCCGATTCAAATTCTGTGTTTCATCGTCAATAAGAAGGTCCAAGGGATACAGTAAACCTGGAGTGAAGCATCGGAGTCTATCACTAGTGTCACAGGACTGGTTCAAAAATAGACAGTAAGAAGAGTCATTCTTCTTGAACTTAATTCGGCATTGTGCCTTTTGTATTTAATTCCGATGCAATTTCTGTGTTTCATCATCAATAAGAAGGTCAGAGGGATAGAGTAAACCTGAAGTGAAGCATCGGAATCCATAACTAGTGTCACAGGAATGGTTCAAAACATAGTCAGCAAGAAGAGTTAGTCTTCTTGTACTTAAGTCGGCGTTGTGCCTTTTGTATTTAATTCCGATGCAATTTCTGTGTATCATCGTCAATAAGAAGGTCCAAGGCATACAGTAAACCTGGAGTGAAGCATCGGAATCTGTAACTAGTGTCACAGGAATAGTTCAAATCATAGACAGTAAGAAGAGTCGGTCTTCGTGTACTTCAGTCGGCATTTTGCCTTTTGTATTTAATTGCGATGCAATTTTTGTGTTTCATTGTCAATGAGAAGGTCCGAGGGATACAGTAAACCTGGAGTGAAGCATCGGAATCTATACATAGTGTCAATGGTATGGTTCAAAACATAGACAGTAAGAAGAGTCAGTCTTCTTGTACTTAAGTCGGCATTGTGCATTTTGTATTTAATTCCGATGCAATTTCTGTGTTTCATCGTCAATAACAAGGTCAGAGGGATACAGTAAACCTGAAGTGAAGCATCGGAATCTATAGCTAGTGTCACAGGAATGGTTTAAAACATAGTCAGTAAGAAGAGTCAGTCTTCTTGTCCTTAAGTCCGCAATGTGCCTTTTGTATATAATTCCGATGCAATTTCTGTGTTTCATCGTCAATAAGAAGGTCCAAGGGATACGGTAAACCTGGAGTGAAGCATCGGAATCTGTAACTAGTGTCACAGTAATGGTTCAAAACATATACAGTAAGAAGAGTCAGTCTTCTTGTACTTAATTCGGCTTTGTTCCTTTAGTATTTAACTCCGATGCAATTTCTGTGTTTCATCGTCAATAAGAAGTTCCAAGGGATACAGTAAACATCAAGTGAAGCGTCGGAATCTATAACGGGTGTCACAGGAATGGTTCAAAACATAGTCAGTAGGAAGAGTCGGTCTTCTTGAACTTAAGTCGGCATTGTGCCTTTTGTATTTAATTCCGATCCATTTTCTGTGTTTCATCGTCAATAAGAAGGTCCAAGGGATACAGTAAACCTGAAGTGAAGCATCGGAATTTATAACTAGTGTCACAGGAATGGTCCAAAACATAGTCAGTAAGGAGAGTCAGTCTTCTTGTACTTAAGTCGGCATTGTGCCTTTTGTATTTAATTCCGATGCTATTTCTGTGTTTCATCGTCAATAAGAAGGACCAAGGGATACAGTAGACCTGGAGTGAAGCATCGGAATCTATAACTAGTGTCACAGGAATGGTTCAGAACATAGTCAGTAAGAATAGTAAGTCTTAATGTACTTAAGTCATCATTGTGCATATTCTATCTAATTCTGATGCAATTTCTGTGCTTCATCGTCAATATGAAGGTCCAACCGATACAGTAAACCTGGAGTGAATCATCGGTATCTATAACTAGTGTCACAGGAATGGTTCAAATCACAGGCAGTAAGAAGAGTCAGACTTCTTTTACTTAAGTCGGCATTGTGCCTTTTGCATTTAATTCCGATGCAATTTCTGTGTTTCATCGTCAATAAGAAGGTCCAAGGGATACAGTAAACCTGTAGTGAAGCATCGGAGTCTACCACTAGTGTCACAGGACTGGTTCAAAAATAGACAGTAAGAAGAGTCAGTCTTCTTGAACTTTATTCCGCATTGTGCCTTTTGTATTTAATTCCGATGCAATTTCTGTATTTCACAGTCAATAAGAGGGTCAGAGGGATACAGTAAACCTGAAGTGAAGCATCGGAATCTATAACTAGTGTCACAGGAATGGTTCAAAGCATAGTCAGTAAGAAGAGTTAGTCTTCTTGTACTTAAGTCGGCGTTGTGCTTTTTGTATTTAATTCCGATGCAATTTCTGTGTATCATCGTCAATAAGGAGGTCCAAGGGATACAGTAAACCAGGAGTGAAGCATCGGAATCTGTAACTAGTGTCACAGGAATGATTCAAATCATAGACAGTAAGAAGAGTCGGTCTTCGTGTACTTCAGTCGGCATTTTGCGTTTGTATTTAATTCCGATGCAATTTTTGTGTTTCATCGTCAATAAGAAGGTCCAAGGGATACAGTAAACATCAAGTGAAGCGTCGGAATATATAACGAGTGTCACAGGAATGGTTTTAATCATAGTCAGTAGGAAGAGTCGCTCTTCTTGTACTGAAGTCGGCATTGTGCCTTTTGTATTTAATTCCGATGCATTTTCTGTGTTTCATCGTCAATAAGAAGGTCCAAGGGATACAGTAAACCTGAAGTGAAGCATCGGAATTAATAACTAGAGTCACAGGAATTGTTCAAATCATAGTCGGTAAGGAGAGTCAGTCTTCTTGTACTTAAGTCGGCATTGTGCCTTTTCTATTTAATTCCGATGCAATTTCTGTGTTTCATCGTCAATAAGAAGGACCAAGGGATACAGTAGACCTGGAGTGAAGCATCGGAATCTATAACTAGTGTCACAGGGATGGTTTAAAGCACAGACAGTCAGAAGAGTCACTCTTCTTGTACTTAAGTCGGCATTGTGCCTTTTCTATTTAATTCCGATGCAATTTCTGTGTTTCATCGTCAATAAGAATGTCAGCGGGATACAGTAATCCTGAAGTGAAGCATCGGAATCGATAACTAGTGTCACAGGAATGGTTCAAAGCATAGTCAGTAAGAAGAGTCAGTCTTGTTGTTTATTCGGCATTGTGCCTTTTCTGTTTAATTCCGATGCAATTTCTGTGTTTCATCGTCAATAAGAATGTCAGAGGTATACAATAAACCTGAAGCGAAGCATCGGAATATATAACTAGTGTCACAGAAATGGTTCAAAGCAAAGTCAGTAACAAGAGTCAGTCTTCTTGTCCTTAAGTCGGCATTGTGCCTTTTGTATTTAAATCCAATGCAATTTCTGTTTCATCATCAATAAGAAGGTCAGAGGGATACAGTAAACCTGAAGTGAAGTATCGGAATCCATAACTAGTGTCACAGGAATGGTTCAAAACATAGTCAGTAAGAAGAGTTAGTCTTCTTGTACTTAAGTCGGCGTTGTGCCTTTTGTATTTAATTCCGATGCAATTTTTGTGTTTCATCGTCAATGAGAAGGTCCAAGAGATACAGTAAACCTGAAGTGAAGCATCGGGATCTATAACTAGTGTCACAGGAATCGTTCAAAACATAGTCAGTAAGAAGAGTCAGTCTTCTTGTACTTAAGTCGGCATAGTGCCTTTTCTATTTAATTCCGATGCAATTTCTGTGTTTCCTCGTCAATAAGAAGGTCCAAGGGATACAGTAAACCTGGAGTGAAGCATCGGAATCTATAAATAGTGTCAATGGTATGGTTCAAAACATAGACAGTAAGAAGTGTCAGTCTACTTGTACTTAAGTCGGCATTGTGCCTTTTGTATTTAATTCCGATTCAATTTCTGTGTTTCATCGTCAATAAGGTCGGAGGGATACATTCAACCTGAAGTGAAGCATCGGAATTTATAGCTAGTGTCACAGGAATGGTTCAAAACATAGTCAGTAAGGAGAGTCAGTCTTCTTGTACTTAAGTCGGCATTGTGCCTTTTGTATTTAATTTCGATGCAATTTCTGTGTTTCATCGTCAATAAGAAGGACCAAGGGATACAGTAGACCTGGAGTGAAGCATCGGAAACTATAACTAGTGTCACAGGAATGGTTCAAAACATAGTCAGTACGAAGAGTCAGTCTTCTTGTCCTTAAGTCGGCATTGTGCCTTTTGTAATTAATTCCGATGCAATTTCTGTAATTCATCGTCAATAAGAAGGTCCAAGGGATACAGTAAACCTGGAGTGAAGCATCGGAATCTATAACTAGTGTCACAGGAATGGTTCAAATCATTGACAGTAAGAAGAGACAGACTTCTTTTACTTAAGTCGGCATTGTGCCTTTTGTATTTAATTCCGATTCAAATTCTGTGTTTCATCGTCAATAAGAAGGTCCAAGGGATACAGTAAACCTGGAGTGAAGCATCGGAGTCTATCACTAGTGTCACAGGACTGGTTCAAAAATAGACAGTAAGAAGAGTCATTCTTCTTGAACTTAATTCGGCATTGTGCCTTTTGTATTTAATTCCGATGCAATTTCTGTGTTTCATCATCAATAAGAAGGTCAGAGGGATAGAGTAAACCTGAAGTGAAGCATCGGAATCCATAACTAGTGTCACAGGAATGGTTCAAAACATAGTCAGCAAGAAGAGTTAGTCTTCTTGTACTTAAGTCGGCGTTGTGCCTTTTGTATTTAATTCCGATGCAATTTCTGTGTATCATCGTCAATAAGAAGGTCCAAGGCATACAGTAAACCTGGAGTGAAGCATCGGAATCTGTAACTAGTGTCACAGGAATAGTTCAAATCATAGACAGTAAGAAGAGTCGGTCTTCGTGTACTTCAGTCGGCATTTTGCCTTTTGTATTTAATTGCGATGCAATTTTTGTGTTTCATTGTCAATGAGAAGGTCCGAGGGATACAGTAAACCTGGAGTGAAGCATCGGAATCTATACATAGTGTCAATGGTATGGTTCAAAACATAGACAGTAAGAAGAGTCAGTCTTCTTGTACTTAAGTCGGCATTGTGCATTTTGTATTTAATTCCGATGCAATTTCTGTGTTTCATCGTCAATAACAAGGTCAGAGGGATACAGTAAACCTGAAGTGAAGCATCGGAATCTATAGCTAGTGTCACAGGAATGGTTTAAAACATAGTCAGTAAGAAGAGTCAGTCTTCTTGTCCTTAAGTCCGCAATGTGCCTTTTGTATATAATTCCGATGCAATTTCTGTGTTTCATCGTCAATAAGAAGGTCCAAGGGATACGGTAAACCTGGAGTGAAGCATCGGAATCTGTAACTAGTGTCACAGTAATGGTTCAAAACATATACAGTAAGAAGAGTCAGTCTTCTTGTACTTAATTCGGCTTTGTTCCTTTAGTATTTAACTCCGATGAAATTTCTGTGTTTCATCGTCAATAAGAAGTTCCAAGGGATACAGTAAACATCAAGTGAAGCGTCGGAATCTATAACGGGTGTCACAGGAATGGTTCAAAACATAGTCAGTAGGAAGAGTCGGTCTTCTTGAACTTAAGTCGGCATTGTGCCTTTTGTATTTAATTCCGATCCATTTTCTGTGTTTCATCGTCAATAAGAAGGTCCAAGGGATACAGTAAACCTGAAGTGAAGCATCGGAATTTATAACTAGTGTCACAGGAATGGTCCAAAACATAGTCAGTAAGGAGAGTCAGTCTTCTTGTACTTAAGTCGGCATTGTGCCTTTTGTATTTAATTCCGATGCTATTTCTGTGTTTCATCGTCAATAAGAAGGACCAAGGGATACAGTAGACCTGGAGTGAAGCATCGGAATCTATAACTAGTGTCACAGGAATGGTTCAGAACATAGTCAGTAAGAATAGTAAGTCTTAATGTACTTAAGTCATCATTGTGCATATTCTATCTAATTCTGATGCAATTTC
Organism: Schistocerca piceifrons; assembly: GCF_021461385.2. Classification (NCBI taxonomy): domain Eukaryota; kingdom Metazoa; phylum Arthropoda; class Insecta; order Orthoptera; family Acrididae; genus Schistocerca; species Schistocerca piceifrons. The sequence continues at coordinate 68,763 of NW_025728045.1, forward strand.
TGTGCTTCATCGTCAATATGAAGGTCCAACCGATACAGTAAACCTGGAGTGAATCATCGGTATCTATAACTAGTGTCACAGGAATGGTTCAAATCACAGGCAGTAAGAAGAGTCAGACTTCTTTTACTTAAGTCGGCATTGTGCCTTTTGCATTTAATTCCGATGCAATTTCTGTGTTTCATCGTCAATAAGAAGGTCCAAGGGATACAGTAAACCTGTAGTGAAGCATCGGAGTCTACCACTAGTGTCACAGGACTGGTTCAAAAATAGACAGTAAGAAGAGTCAGTCTTCTTGAACTTTATTCCGCATTGTGCCTTTTGTATTTAATTCCGATGCAATTTCTGTATTTCACAGTCAATAAGAGGGTCAGAGGGATACAGTAAACCTGAAGTGAAGCATCGGAATCTATAACTAGTGTCACAGGAATGGTTCAAAGCATAGTCAGTAAGAAGAGTTAGTCTTCTTGTACTTAAGTCGGCGTTGTGCTTTTTGTATTTAATTCCGATGCAATTTCTGTGTATCATCGTCAATAAGGAAGTCCAAGGGATACAGTAAACCAGGAGTGAAGCATCGGAATCTGTAACTAGTGTCACAGGAATGATTCAAATCATAGACAGTAAGAAGAGTCGGTCTTCGTGTACTTCAGTCGGCATTTTGCGTTTGTATTTAATTCCGATGCAATTTTTGTGTTTCATCGTCAATAAGAAGGTCCAAGGGATACAGTAAACATCAAGTGAAGCGTCGGAATATATAACGAGTGTCACAGGAATGGTTTTAATCATAGTCAGTAGGAAGAGTCGCTCTTCTTGTACTGAAGTCGGCATTGTGCCTTTTGTATTTAATTCCGATGCATTTTCTGTGTTTCATCGTCAATAAGAAGGTCCAAGGGATACAGTAAACCTGAAGTGAAGCATCGGAATTAATAACTAGAGTCACAGGAATTGTTCAAATCATAGTCGGTAAGGAGAGTCAGTCTTCTTGTACTTAAGTCGGCATTGTGCCTTTTCTATTTAATTCCGATGCAATTTCTGTGTTTCATCGTCAATAAGAAGGACCAAGGGATACAGTAGACCTGGAGTGAAGCATCGGAATCTATAACTAGTGTCACAGGGATGGTTTAAAGCACAGACAGTCAGAAGAGTCACTCTTCTTGTACTTAAGTCGGCATTGTGCCTTTTCTATTTAATTCCGATGCAATTTCTGTGTTTCATCGTCAATAAGAATGTCAGCGGGATACAGTAATCTTGAAGTGAAGCATCGGAATCGATAACTAGTGTCACAGGAATGGTTCAAAGCATAGTCAGTAAGAAGAGTCAGTCTTGTTGTTTATTCGGCATTGTGCCTTTTCTGTTTAATTCCGATGCAATTTCTGTGTTTCATCGTCAATAAGAATGTCAGAGGTATACAATAAACCTGAAGCGAAGCATCGGAATATATAACTAGTGTCACAGAAATGGTTCAAAGCAAAGTCAGTAACAAGAGTCAGTCTTCTTGTCCTTAAGTCGGCATTGTGCCTTTTGTATTTAAATCCAATGCAATTTCTGTTTCATCATCAATAAGAAGGTCAGAGGGATACAGTAAACCTGAAGTGAAGTATCGGAATCCATAACTAGTGTCACAGGAATGGTTCAAAACATAGTCAGTAAGAAGAGTTAGTCTTCTTGTACTTAAGTCGGCGTTGTGCCTTTTGTATTTAATTCCGATGCAATTTTTGTGTTTCATCGTCAATGAGAAGGTCCAAGAGATACAGTAAACCTGAAGTGAAGCATCGGGATCTATAACTAGTGTCACAGGAATCGTTCAAAACATAGTCAGTAAGAAGAGTCAGTCTTCTTGTACTTAAGTCGGCATAGTGCCTTTTCTATTTAATTCCGATGCAATTTCTGTGTTTCCTCGTCAATAAGAAGGTCCAAGGGATACAGTAAACCTGGAGTGAAGCATCGGAATCTATAAATAGTGTCAATGGTATGGTTCAAAACATAGACAGTAAGAAGTGTCAGTCTACTTGTACTTAAGTCGGCATTGTGCCTTTTGTATTTAATTCCGATTCAATTTCTGTGTTTCATCGTCAATAAGGTCGGAGGGATACATTCAACCTGAAGTGAAGCATCGGAATTTATAGCTAGTGTCACAGGAATGGTTCAAAACATAGTCAGTAAGGAGAGTCAGTCTTCTTGTACTTAAGTCGGCATTGTGCCTTTTGTATTTAATTTCGATGCAATTTCTGTGTTTCATCGTCAATAAGAAGGACCAAGGGATACAGTAGACCTGGAGTGAAGCATCGGAAACTATAACTAGTGTCACAGGAATGGTTCAAAACATAGTCAGTACGAAGAGTCAGTCTTCTTGTCCTTAAGTCGGCATTGTGCCTTTTGTAATTAATTCCGATGCAATTTCTGTAATTCATCGTCAATAAGAAGGTCCAAGGGATACAGTAAACCTGGAGTGAAGCATCGGAATCTATAACTAGTGTCACAGGAATGGTTCAAATCATTGACAGTAAGAAGAGACAGACTTCTTTTACTTAAGTCGGCATTGTGCCTTTTGTATTTAATTCCGATTCAAATTCTGTGTTTCATCGTCAATAAGAAGGTCCAAGGGATACAGTAAACCTGGAGTGAAGCATCGGAGTCTATCACTAGTGTCACAGGACTGGTTCAAAAATAGACAGTAAGAAGAGTCATTCTTCTTGAACTTAATTCGGCATTGTGCCTTTTGTATTTAATTCCGATGCAATTTCTGTGTTTCATCATCAATAAGAAGGTCAGAGGGATAGAGTAAACCTGAAGTGAAGCATCGGAATCCATAACTAGTGTCACAGGAATGGTTCAAAACATAGTCAGCAAGAAGAGTTAGTCTTCTTGTACTTAAGTCGGCGTTGTGCCTTTTGTATTTAATTCCGATGCAATTTCTGTGTATCATCGTCAATAAGAAGGTCCAAGGCATACAGTAAACCTGGAGTGAAGCATCGGAATCTGTAACTAGTGTCACAGGAATAGTTCAAATCATAGACAGTAAGAAGAGTCGGTCTTCGTGTACTTCAGTCGGCATTTTGCCTTTTGTATTTAATTGCGATGCAATTTTTGTGTTTCATTGTCAATGAGAAGGTCCGAGGGATACAGTAAACCTGGAGTGAAGCATCGGAATCTATACATAGTGTCAATGGTATGGTTCAAAACATAGACAGTAAGAAGAGTCAGTCTTCTTGTACTTAAGTCGGCATTGTGCATTTTGTATTTAATTCCGATGCAAGTTCTGTGTTTCATCGTCAATAACAAGGTCAGAGGGATACAGTAAACCTGAAGTGAAGCATCGGAATCTATAGCTAGTGTCACAGGAATGGTTTAAAACATAGTCAGTAAGAAGAGTCAGTCTTCTTGTCCTTAAGTCCGCAATGTGCCTTTTGTATATAATTCCGATGCAATTTCTGTGTTTCATCGTCAATAAGAAGGTCCAAGGGATACGGTAAACCTGGAGTGAAGCATCGGAATCTGTAACTAGTGTCACAGTAATGGTTCAAAACATATACAGTAAGAAGAGTCAGTCTTCTTGTACTTAATTCGGCTTTGTTCCTTTAGTATTTAACTCCGATGCAATTTCTGTGTTTCATCGTCAATAAGAAGTTCCAAGGGATACAGTAAACATCAAGTGAAGCGTCGGAATCTATAACGGGTGTCACAGGAATGGTTCAAAACATAGTCAGTAGGAAGAGTCGGTCTTCTTGAACTTAAGTCGGCATTGTGCCTTTTTTATTTAATTCCGATCCATTTTCTGTGTTTCATCGTCAATAAGAAGGTCCAAGGGATACAGTAAACCTGAAGTGAAGCATCGGAATTTATAACTAGTGTCACAGGAATGGTCCAAAACATAGTCAGTAAGGAGAGTCAGTCTTCTTGTACTTAAGTCGGCATTGTGCCTTTTGTATTTAATTCCGATGCTATTTCTGTGTTTCATCGTCAATAAGAAGGACCAAGGGATACAGTAGACCTGGAGTGAAGCATCGGAATCTATAACTAGTGTCACAGGAATGGTTCAGAACATAGTCAGTAAGAATAGTAAGTCTTAATGTACTTAAGTCATCATTGTGCATATTCTATCTAATTCTGATGCAATTTCTGTGCTTCATCGTCAATATGAAGGTCCAACCGATACAGTAAACCTGGAGTGAATCATCGGTATCTATAACTAGTGTCACAGGAATGGTTCAAATCACAGGCAGTAAGAAGAGTCAGACTTCTTTTACTTAAGTCGGCATTGTGCCTTTTGCATTTAATTCCGATGCAATTTCTGTGTTTCATCGTCAATAAGAAGGTCCAAGGGATACAGTAAACCTGTAGTGAAGCATCGGAGTCTACCACTAGTGTCACAGGACTGGTTCAAAAATAGACAGTAAGAAGAGTCAGTCTTCTTGAACTTTATTCCGCATTGTGCCTTTTGTATTTAATTCCGATGCAATTTCTGTATTTCACAGTCAATAAGAGGGTCAGAGGGATACAGTAAACCTGAAGTGAAGCATCGGAATCTATAACTAGTGTCACAGGAATGGTTCAAAGCATAGTCAGTAAGAAGAGTTAGTCTTCTTGTACTTAAGTCGGCGTTGTGCTTTTTGTATTTAATTCCGATGCAATTTCTGTGTATCATCGTCAATAAGGAGGTCCAAGGGATACAGTAAACCAGGAGTGAAGCATCGGAATCTGTAACTAGTGTCACAGGAATGATTCAAATCATAGACAGTAAGAAGAGTCGGTCTTCGTGTACTTCAGTCGGCATTTTGCGTTTGTATTTAATTCCGATGCAATTTTTGTGTTTCATCGTCAATAAGAAGGTCCAAGGGATACAGTAAACATCAAGTGAAGCGTCGGAATATATAACGAGTGTCACAGGAATGGTTTTAATCATAGTCAGTAGGAAGAGTCGCTCTTCTTGTACTGAAGTCGGCATTGTGCCTTTTGTATTTAATTCCGATGCATTTTCTGTGTTTCATCGTCAATAAGAAGGTCCAAGGGATACAGTAAACCTGAAGTGAAGCATCGGAATTAATAACTAGAGTCACAGGAATTGTTCAAATCATAGTCGGTAAGGAGAGTCAGTCTTCTTGTACTTAAGTCGGCATTGTGCCTTTTCTATTTAATTCCGATGCAATTTCTGTGTTTCATCGTCAATAAGAAGGACCAAGGGATACAGTAGACCTGGAGTGAAGCATCGGAATCTATAACTAGTGTCACAGGGATGGTTTAAAGCACAGACAGTCAGAAGAGTCACTCTTCTTGTACTTAAGTCGGCATTGTGCCTTTTCTATTTAATTCCGATGCAATTTCTGTGTTTCATCGTCAATAAGAATGTCAGCGGGATACAGTAATCCTGAAGTGAAGCATCGGAATCGATAACTAGTGTCACAGGAATGGTTCAAAGCATAGTCAGTAAGAAGAGTCAGTCTTGTTGTTTATTCGGCATTGTGCCTTTTCTGTTTAATTCCGATGCAATTTCTGTGTTTCATCGTCAATAAGAATGTCAGAGGTATACAATAAACCTGAAGCGAAGCATCGGAATATATAACTAGTGTCACAGAAATGGTTCAAAGCAAAGTCAGTAACAAGAGTCAGTCTTCTTGTCCTTAAGTCGGCATTGTGCCTTTTGTATTTAAATCCAATGCAATTTCTGTTTCATCATCAATAAGAAGGTCAGAGGGATACAGTAAACCTGAAGTGAAGTATCGGAATCCATAACTAGTGTCACAGGAATGGTTCAAAACATAGTCAGTAAGAAGAGTTAGTCTTCTTGTACTTAAGTCGGCGTTGTGCCTTTTGTATTTAATTCCGATGCAATTTTTGTGTTTCATCGTCAATGAGAAGGTCCAAGAGATACAGTAAACCTGAAGTGAAGCATCGGGATCTATAACTAGTGTCACAGGAATCGTTCAAAACATAGTCAGTAAGAAGAGTCAGTCTTCTTGTACTTAAGTCGGCATAGTGCCTTTTCTATTTAATTCCGATGCAATTTCTGTGTTTCCTCGTCAATAAGAAGGTCCAAGGGATACAGTAAACCTGGAGTGAAGCATCGGAATCTATCAATAGTGTCAATGGTATGGTTCAAAACATAGACAGTAAGAAGAGTCAGTCTTCTTGTCCTTAAGTCGGCATTGTGACTTTTGTATATAATTCCGATGCAATTTCTGTGTTTCATCGTCAATAAGAAGGTCCAAGGCATACAGTAAACCTGGAGTGAAGCATCGGAATCTGTAACTAGTGTCACAGTAATGGTTCAAACATAGACAGTAAGAAGAGTCAGTCTTCTTGTAAATAAATTCGGCATTCTGCCTTTAGTATTTAATTCCAATGCAATTTCTGTGTTTCATCGTCAATAAGAAGTTCCAAGGGATACAGTAAACATCAAGTGAAGCGTCGGAATCAACAACGTGTGTCACAGGAATGGTTCAAAACATAGTCAGTAGGAAGAGTCGGTCTTCTTGTACTTAAGTCGGCATTGTGCATTTTGTATTTAATTCCGATGCATTTTCTGTGTTTCATCGTCAATAAGGAGGTCCAAGGGATACAGTAAACCTGAAGTGAAGCATCGGAATTTATAACTAGTGTCACAGGAATGGTTCAAAACGTAGTCAGTAAGGAGAGTCAGTCTTCTTGTACTTAAGTCGGCATTGTGCCTTTTGTATTTAATTCCGATGCAATTTCTGTGTTTCATCGTCAATAAGAAGGACCAAGGGATACAGTAGACCTGGAGTGAAGCATCGGAATCTATAACTAGTGTCACATGGATGGTTCAAAGCATAGGCAGTCAGAAGAGTCAGTCTTCTTGTACTTAAGTCGGCATTGTGCCTTTTCTATTTAATTCCGATGCAATTTCTGTGTTTCATCGTCAATAAGAATGTCAGAGGGTTACAATAAACCTGAAGCGAAGCATCGGAATCTATAACTAGTGTCACAGCAATGGTTCAAAACAAAGTCAGTAACAAGAGTCAATCTTCTTGTCCTTAAGTCGGCATTGTGCCTTTTGTATTTAAATCCGATGCAATTTCTGTGTTTCATCGTCAATAAGAAGGTTCCTAGGGATACAAGAAACCTGGAGTGAAGCATCGGAATCTATAACTAGTGTCACAGGAATGTTTCAAAACATAGACAGTAAGAAGAGTCAGTTTTCTTGTACTTAATTTTGCTTTGTGCATTTTGTATTTAATTCCGATGCAATTTCTGTGTTTCAACGTCAATAAGAAGGTCCAAGCGGTACAGTAAACCTGAAGTAAAGCATCGGAGTTTATAACTAGTGTCACAGGAATGGTTCAAAACATAGTCAGTAAGGAGTGTCAGTCTTCTTGTACTTAAGTCGGCATTGTGCCTTTTGTATTTAATTCCGATGCAATATCTGTGTTTCATCGTCAATACGATGGACCAAGAGATACAGTAAACCTGGAGTGAAGCATCGGAATCTATAACTAGTGTCACAGGGATGGTTCAAAGCATAGTCAGTAAGAAGAGTCAGTCTTCTTGTACTTAAGCCGGCATTGTGCATTTTCTATTTAATTCCGATGCAATTTCTGTGTTTCATCGTCAATAAGAAGGTCCAAGGGATACAGTAAATCTGGAGTGAAGCATCGGAATCTATAACTAGTGTCAATGGAATGGTTCAAAACATAGTCATTAAGAAGAGTCAGTCTTCTTGTACTTAAGTCGGCATTGTGCCTTTTCTATTTAATTCCGATGCAATTTCTGTGTTTCATCGTCAATAAGAAGGTCCAAGGGATATAGTAAGACTGGAGTGAAGCATCAGAATCTATAACTAGTGTCACAGGAATATTTCAAAACATAGACAGTAAGAAGAGTCAGTCTTCTTGTACTTACGTCGACATTGTGCCTATTCTATTTAATTCCGATGCAATTTCTGTGTTTCATCGTCAATAAGAAGGTCAGAGGAATACAATAAACCTGAAGTGAAGCATCGGAATGTATAACTAGTGTCACAGGAATGGTTCAAAGCAAAGTCAGTAAGAAGAGTCAGTCTTCTTGTCCTTAAGTCGGCATTGTGCCTTTTGTATTTAATTCCGATGCAATTTCTGTGTTTCATCGTCAATAAGAAGGTCCAAGGGATACAGTAAACCTGAAGTGAAGCTTCGGAATCTATAGCTAGTGTCACAGGATTGGTTCAAAACATAGTCAGTTAGAAGAGTCAGTCTTCTTGTACCTAAGTCGGCATTGTGCCTTTTCTATTTAATTCCGATGCAATTTCTGTGTTTCATCGTCAATAAGAAGGACCAAGGGATACAGTAGACCTGGAGTGAAGCATCGGAATCTATAACTAGTGTCACAGGGATGGTTCAAAGCACAGACAGTCAGAAGAGTCGGTCTTCTTGTACTTAAGTCGGCATTGTGCCTTTTCTATTTAATTCCGATGCAATTTCTGTGTTTCATCGTCAATAAGAATGTCAGCGGGATACAGTAATCCTGAAGTGAAGCATCGGAATCGATAACTAGTGTCACAGGAATGGTTCAAAGCATAGTCAGTAAGAAGAGTCAGTCTTGTTGTTTATTCGGCATTGTGCCTTTTCTATTTAATTCCAATGCAATTTCTGTGTTTCATCGTCAATAAGAATGTCAGAGGTATACAATAAACCTGAAGCGAAGCATCGGAATATATAACTAGTGTCACAGAAATGGTTCAAAGCAAAGTCAGTAACAAGAGTCAGTCTTCTTGTATTTAAGTCGGCATTGTGCCTTTTGTATTTAAATCCGATGCAATTTCTGTTTCATCATCAATAAGAAGGTCAGAGGGATAGAGTAAACCTGAAGTTAAGCATCGGAATCTATAACTAGTGTCACAGGAATGGTTCAAATCATAGTCAGTAAGAAGAGTTAGTCTTCTTGTACTTAAGTCGGCGTTGTGCCTTTTGTATTTAATTCCGATGCAATTTTTGTGTATCATCGTCAATAAGAAGGTCCAAGGGATACAGTAAATCTGGAGTGAAGCATCGGAATCTGTAACTAGTGTCACAGGAATGGTTCAAATCATAGACAGTAAGAAGAGTCGGTCTTCGTGTACTTCAGCCGGCATTTTGCCTTTTGTATTTAATTCCGATGCAATTTTTGTGTTTAATCGTCAATGAGAAGGTCCAAGGGATACAGTAAACCTGAAGTGAAGCATCGGGATCTATAACTAGTGTCACAGGGATCGTTCAAAACATAGTCAGTAAGAAGAGTCAGTCTTCTTGTACTTAAGTCGGCATAGTGCCTTTTCTATTTAATTGCGATGCAATTTCTGTGTTTCATCGTCAATAAGAACGTCCAAGGGATACAGTAAACCTGGAGTGAAGCATCGGAATCTATAAATAGTGTCAATGGTATGGTTCAAAACATAGACAGTAAGAAGAGTCAGTCTTCTTGTACTTAAGTCGGCATTGTGCCTTTTGTATTTAATTCCGATGCAAGTATTGTGTTTCATCGTCAATAAGAAGGTCAGAGGGATACAGTAAACCTGAAGTGAAGCATCGGAATCTATAGCTAGTGTCACAGGAATGGTTCAAAACATAGTCAGTAAGAAGAGTCAGTCTTCTTGTCCTTAAGTCGGCATTGTGCCTTTTGTATATAATTCCGATGCAATTTCTGTGTTTCATCGTCAATAAGACGGTCCAAGGGATACAGTAAACCTGGAGTGAAGCATCGGTATCTGTAACTAGTGTCACAGTAATGGTTCAAAACATTGACAGTAAGAAGAGTCAGTCCTCTTGTCCTTGATTCGGCATTGTGTCTTTAGTATATAATTCCGATGCAATTTCTGTGTTTCATCGTCAATAAGAAGTTCCAAGGGATACAGTAATCATCAAGTGAAGCGTCGGAATATATAACGGGTGTCACAGGAATGGTTTTAAACATAGTCAGTAGGAAGAGTCGCTCTTCTTGTACTTAAGTCGGCATTGTGCCTTTTCTATTTAATTCCGATGCATTTTCTGTGTTTCATCGTCAATAAGAAGGTCCAAGGGATACAGTAAACCTGAAGTGAAGCATCGGAATTAATAACTAGAGTCACAGGAATTGTTCAAATCATAGTCGGTAAGGAGAGTCAGTCTTCTTGTACTTAAGTCGGCATTGTGCCTTTTCTATTTAATTCCGATGCAATTTCTGTGTTTCATCGTCAATAAGAAGGACCAAGGGATACAGTAGACCTGGAGTGAAGCATCGGAATCTATAACTAGTGTCACAGGGATGGTTCAAAGCACAGACAGTCAGAAGAGTCAGTCTTCTTGTACTTAAGTCGGCTTTGTGCCTTTTCTATTTAATTCCGATGCAATTTCTGTGTTTCATCGTCAATAAGAATGTCAGCGGGATACAGTAATCCTGAAGTGAAGCATCGGAATCGATAACTAGTGTCACAGGAATGGTTCAAAGCATAGTCAGTAAGAAGAGTCAGTCTTGTTGTTTATTCGGCATTGTGCCTTTTCTATTTAATTCCAATGCAATTTCTGTGTTTCATCGTCAATAAGAATGTCAGAGGTATACAATAAACCTGAAGCGAAGCATCGGAATATATAACTAGTGTCACAGAAATGGTTCAAAGCAAAGTCAGTAACAAGAGTCAGTCTTCTTGTCCTTAAGTCGGCATTGTGCCTTTTGTATTTAAATCCGATGCAATTTCTGTTCCATCATCAATAAGAAGGTCAGAGGGATACAGTAAACCTGAAGTGAAGTATCGGAATCCATAACTAGTGTCGCAGGAATGGTTCAAAACATAGTCAGTAAGAAGAGTTAGTCTTCTTGTACTTAAGTCGGCGTTGTGCCTTTTGTATTTAATTCCGATGCAATTTCTGTGTATCATCGTCAATAAGAAGGTCCAAGGGATACAGTAAACCTGGATTGAAGCATCGGAATCTGTAACTACTGTCACAGGAATGGTTCAAATCATAGACAGTGAGAAGAGTCGGTCTTCGTGTACTTCAGTCGGCTTTTTGCCTTTTGTATTTAATTCCCATGCAATTTTTGTGTTTCATCGTCAATGAGAAGGTCCAAGAGATACAGTAAACCTGAAGTGAAGCATCGGGATCTATAACTAGTGTCACAGGAATCGTTCAAAACATAGTCAGTAAGAAGAGTCAGTCTTCTTGTACTTAAGTCGGCATAGTGCCTTTTCTATTTAATTCCGATGCAATTTCTGTGTTTCCTCGTCAATAAGAAGGTCCAAGGGATACAGTAAACCTGGAGTGAAGCATCGGAATCTATAAATAGTGTCAATGGTATGGTTCAAAACATAGACAGTAAGAAGAGTCAGTCTTCTTGTCCTTAAGTCGGCATTGTGCCTTTTGTATAAAATTCCGATGCAATTTCTGTGTTTCATCGTCAATAAGAAGGTCCAAGGCATACAGTAAACCTGGAGTGAAGCATCGGAATCTGTAGCTAGTGTCACAGTAATGGTTCAAACATAGACAGTAAGAAGAGTCAGTCTTCTTGTAAATAAATTCGGCATTCTGCCTTTAGTATTTAATTCCAATGCAATTTCTGTGTTTCATCGTCAATAAGAAGTTCCAAGGGATACAGTAAACATCAAGTGAAGCGTCGGAATCAACAACGGGTGTCACAGGAATGGTTCAAAACATAGTCAGTAGGAAGAGTCGGTCTTCTTGTACTTAAGTCGGCATTGTGCATTTTGTATTTAATTCCGATGCATTTTCTATGTTTCATCGTCAATAAGGAGGTCCAAGGGATACAGTAAACCTGAAGTGAAGCATCGGAATTTATAACTAGTGTCACAGGAATGGTTCAAAACGTAGTCAGTAAGGAGAGTCAGTCTTCTTGTACTTAAGTCGGCATTGTGCCTTTTGTATTTAATTCCGATGCAATTTCTGTGTTTCATCGTCAATAAGAAGGACCACGGGATACAGTAGACCTGGAGAGAAGCATCGGAATCTATAACTAGTGTCACATGGATGGTTCAAAACATAGGCAGTCAGAAGTGTCAGTCTTCTTGTACTTAAGTCGGCATTGTGCCTTTTCTATTTAATTCCGATGCAATTTCTGTGTTTCATCGTCAATAAGAATGTCAGAGGGATACAGTAATCCTGAAGTGAAGCAGCGGAATCGATAACTAGTGTCACAGGAATGGTTCAAAACAAAGTCAGTAAGAAGAGTCAGTCTTGTTGTACTTAATTCGGCATTGTGCCTTTTCTATTTAATTCCGATGCAATTTCTGTGTTTCATCGTCAATAAGAATGTCAGAGGGTTACAATAAACCTGAAGCGAAGCATCGGAATCTATAACTAGTGTCACAGCAATGGTTCAAAACAAAGTCAGTAACAAGAGTCAGTCTTCTTGTCCTTAAGTCGGCATTGTGCCTTTTGAATTTAAATCCGATGCAATTTCTGTGTTTCATCGTCAATAAGAAGGTTCCTAGGGATACAATAAACCTGGAGTGAAGCATCGGAATCTATAACTAGTGTCACAGGAATGTTTCAAAACATAGACAGTAAGAAGAGTCAGTCTTCTTGTACTTAATTCTGCTTTGTGCATTTTGTATTTAATTCCGATGCAATTTCTGTGTTTCAACGTCAATAAGAAGGTCCAAGCGATACAGTAAACCTGAAGTAAACCATCGGAGTTTATAACTAGTGTCACAGGAATGGTTCAAAACATAGTCAGTAAGGAGTGTCAGTCTTCTTGTACTTAAGTCGGCATTGTGCCTTTTGTATTTAATTCCGATGCAATATCTGTGTTTCGTCGTCAATACGAAGGACCAAGAGATACAGTAAACCTGGAGTGAAGCATCGGAATCTATAACTAGTGTCACAGGGATGGTTCAAAACATAGTCAGTAAGAAGAGTCAGTCTTCTTGTACTTAAGCCGGCATTGTGCATTTTCTATTTAATTCCGATGCAATTTCTGTGTTTCATCGTCAATAAGAAGGTCCAAGGGATACAGTAAACCTGGAGTGAAGCATCGGAATCTATAACTAGTGTCAATGGAATGGTTCAAATCATAGTCATTAAGAAGAGTCAGTCTTCTTGTACTTAAGTCGGCATTGTGCCTTTTCTATTTAATTCCGATGCAATTTCTGTGTTTCATCGTCAATAAGAAGGTCCAAGGGATATAGTAAACCTGGAGTGAAGCATCAGAATCTATAACTAGTGTCACAGGAATATTTCAAAACATAGACAGTAAGAAGAGTCAGTCTTCTTGTACTTACGTCGACATTGTGCCTATTCTATTTAATTCCGATGCAATTTCTGTGTTTCATCGTCAATAAGAAGGTCAGAGGAATACAATAAACCTGAAGTGAAGCATCGGAATGTATAACTAGTGTCACAGGAATGGTTCAAAGCAAAGTCATTAACAAGAGTCGGTCTTCTTGTCCTTAAGTCGGCATTGTGCCTTTTGTATTTAATTCCGATGCAATTTCTGTGTTTCATCATCAATAAGAAGGTCAGAGGGATACAGTAAACCTGAAGTGAAGCATCGGAATCCATAACTAGTGTCACAGGAATGGTTCAAAACATAGTCAGTAAGAAGAGTCAGTCTTCTTGTACTTAAGTCGGCATAGTGCTTTTTCTATTTTATTCCGATGCAATTTCTGTGTTTCATCGTCAATAAGAAGGTCCAAGGGATACAGTAAACCTGGAGTGAAGCATCGGAATCTATAAATAGTGTCAATGGTATGGTTGAAAACATAGACGGTAAGAAGAGTCAGTCTTCTTCTACTTAAGTCGGCATTGTGCCTTTTGTATTTAATTCCGATGCAATTTCTGTGTTTCATCGTCAATAAGAAGGTCCAAGGGATACAGTAAACCAGAAGTGAAGCATCAGAATCTATAACTAGTGTCACAGGAATGGTTCAAAACATAGTCAGTAAGAAGAGTCAGTCTTCTTGTCCTTAAGTTGGCATTGTGCCTTTTGTATATAATTCCGATGCAATTTCTGTGTTTCATCGTCAATAAGAAGGCCCAAGGGATACAGTAAACCTGGAGTGAAGCATCGAAATCTGTAACTAGTGTCACAATAATGGTTCAAAACATAGACAGTAAGGAGAGTCAGTCTTCTTGTACTTAATTCGGCATTGTGCCTTTAGTATTAATTCCGATGCAATTTCTGTGTTTCATCGTCAATAAGAAGTTCCAAGGGATACAGTAAACATCAAGTGAAGCGTCGGAATCTATAACGATTGTCACAGGAATGATTCAAAGCATAGTCAGTAGGAAGAGTCGGTCTTCTTGTACTTAAGTCGGCATTGTGCCTTTTGTCTTTATTTCCGATGCATTTTCTGTGTTTCATCGTCAATAAGAAGGTCCAAGGGATACAGTAAACCTGAAGTGAAGCATCGGAATTTATAACTAGTGTCACAGGAATGGTTCAAAACATAGTCAGTAAGGAGAGTCAGTCTTCTTGTACTTAAGTCGGCATTGTGCCTTTTGTATTTAATTCCGATGCAATTTCTGTGTTTCATCATCAATAAGAAGGTCAGAGGGATACAGTAAACCTGAAGTGAAGCATCGGAATCCATAACTAGTGTCACAGGAATGGTTCAAAACATAGTCAGTAAGAAGAGTCAGTCTTCTTGTACTTAAGTCGGCATAGTGCCTTTTCTATTTTATTCCGATGCAATTTCTGTGTTTCATCGTCAATAAGAAGGTCCAAGGGATACAGTAAACCTGGAGTGAAGCATCGGAATCTATAAATAGTGTCAATGGTATGGTTCAAAACATAGACAGTAAGAAGAGTCAGTCTTCTTGTACTTATGTCGGCATTGTGCCTTTTGTATTTAATTCCGATGCAATTTCTGTGTTTCATCGTCAATAAGAAGGTCAGAGGGATACAGTAAACCTGAAGTGAAGCATAGGAATCTATAGCTAGTGTCACAGGAATGGTTCAAAACATAGTCTGTAAGAAGAGTCAGTCTTCTTATCCTTAAGTCGGCATTGTGCCTTTTGTATATAATTCCGATGCAATTTCTGTGTTTCATCGTCAATAAGAAGGTCCAAGGGATACAGTAAACGTGGAGTGAAGCATCGCAATCTGTAACTAGTGTCACAGTAATGGTTCAAAACATAGACAGTAAGAAGAGTCAGTCTTCTTGTACTTAATTCGGCATTGTGCCTTTAGTATTTAATTCCGATGCAATTTCTGTGTTTCATCGACAATAAGAAGTTCCAATGGATACAGTAAACATCAAGTGAAGCGTCGGAATCTACAACGGGTGTCACAGGAATGGTTCAAAACATAGTCAGTAGGAAGAGTCGGTCTTCTTGTACTTAAGTCGGCATTGTGCCTTTTGTATTTAATTCCGATGAATTTTCTGTGTTTCATCGTCAATAACAAGGTCCAAGGGATACAGTAAACCTGAAGTGAAGCATCGGATTTTATAACTAGTGTCACAGGAATGGTTCAAAACATAGTCAGTAAGGAGAGTCAGTCTTCTTGTACTTAAGTCGGCATTGTGCCTTTTGTATTTAATTCCGATGGAATTTCTGTGTTTCATCGTCAATAAGAAGGACCAAGGGATACAGTAGACCTAGAGTGAAGCATCGGAATCTATAACTAGTGTCACATGGATGGTTCAAAGCATAGACAGTCAGAAGAGTCTGTCTTCTTGTACTTATGTCGGCATTGTGCCTTTTCTATTTAATTCCGAAGCAATTTCTGTGTTTCATCGTCAATAAGAATGTCAGAGGAATACAGTAATCCTGAAGTGAAGCATCGGAATCGATAACTAGTGTCACAGGAATGGTTCAAAACATAGTCAGTAAGAAGAGTCAGAATTGTTGTACTTAATTCGGCATTGTGCCTTTTCTATTTAATTCCGATGCAATTTCTGTGTTTCATCGTCAATAAGAATGTCAGAGGGTTACAATAAACCTGAAGCGAAGCATCGGAATCTATAACTAGTGTCACAGAAATGGTTCAAAACAAAGTCAGTAAGAAGAGTCAGTCTTCTTGTCCTTAAGTAGGCATTGTGCCTTTTGTATTTAATTAAGATGCAATTTCTGTGTTTCATCGTCAATAAGAAGGTCCAAGGGATACAGTAAACCTGAAGTGAAGCTTCGGAATCTATAGCTAGTGTCACAGGAATGGTTCAAAACATCGTTAGAAGAGTTAGTCTTCTTGTACTTAAGTCGGCATTGTGCCTTTTGTAATTAATTCCGATCCAATTTCTGTGTTTCATCGTTTAATAAGAAGGTCCAAGGGATACAGTAAACCTGGAGTGACGCATCTGAATCCATAACTAGTGTCACAGGAATGGTTCAAAACTAAGTCAGTAAGAGGAGTCAGTCCTCTTGTCCTTAAGTCGGCATTGTGCCCTTTGTTTCATCGTCAATAAGAATGTCCAAGGGATATAGTAAACCTGGAGTGAAGCATCTGAATCTATAACTTGTGTCAGAGGAATGGTTCAAAACATAGTCAGTAAGAATAGTCAGTCTTATTGTACTTAAGTCATCATTGTGCATTTTTTATTTAATTCTGATGCAATATCTGTGTTTCATCGTCAATATGAAGGTCCAACCGACACAGTAAACCTGGAGTGAAGCATCGGAATCTATAACTAGTGCCACAGGAATGGTTCAAATCATAGACAGTAAGAAGAGTCAGACTTCTTTTTCTTAAGACGGCATTGTGCCTTTAGTATTTAATTCCGATGCAATTTCTGTGTTTCATCGCCAATAACAAGGTCCAAGGGGTACAGTAAACCTGGAGTTAAGCATCGGAGTCTTTCACTAGTGTCACAGGACTGGTTCAAAAATAGACAGTAAGAAGAGTCAGTCTTCTTGAACTTAATTCGGCATTGTGCCTTTTGTATTTAATTCCGAAGCAATTTCTGTGTTTCATCATCAATAAGAAGGTCAGAGGGATACAGTAAACCTGAAGTGAAGCATCGGAATCCATAACTAGTGTCACAGGAATGGTTCAAAACATAGTCAGTAAGAAGAGTTAGTCTTCTTGTACTTAAGTCGGCGTTGTGCCTTTTGTATTTAATTCCGATGCAATTTCTGTGTTTCATCGTCAATAAGAAGGTCCAAGGGATACAGTAAACCTGGAGTGAAGCATCGGAATCTGTATCTAGTGTCACAGGAATGGTTCAAATCATAGACAGTAAGAAGAGTCGGTCTTCGTGTACTTCAGTCGGCATTTTGCCTTTTGTATTTAATTCCGATGCAATTTTTGTGTTTCATCGTCAATGAGAAGGTCCAAGGGATACAGTAAACCTGAAGTGAAGCATCGAGATCTATAAATAGTGTCACAGGAATCGTTCAAAACATAGTCAGTAAGAAGAGTCAGTCTTCTTGTACTTATGTCGGCATTGTGCCTTTTGTATTTAATTCCGATGCAATTTCTGTGTTTCATCGTCAATAAGAAGGTCAGAGGGATACAGTAAACCTGAAGTGAAGCATCGGAATCTATAGCTAGTGTCACAGGAATGGTTCAAAACATAGTCTGTAAGAAGAGTCAGTCTTCTTATCCTTAAGTCGGCATTGTGCCTTTTGTATATAATTCCGATGCAATTTCTGTGTTTCATCGTCAATAAGAAGGTCCAAGGGATACAGTAAACGTGGAGTGAAGCATCGGAATCTGTAACTAGTGTCACAGTAATGGTTCAAAACATAGACAGTAAGAAGAGTCAGTCTTCTTGTACTTAATTCGGCATTGTGCCTTTAGTATTTAATTCCGATGCAATTTCTGTGTTTCATCGACAATAAGAAGTTCCAATGGATACAGTAAACATCAAGTGAAGCGTCGGAATCTACAACGGGTGTCACAGGAATGGTTCAAAACATAGTCAGTAGGAAGTGTCGGTCTTCTTGTACTTAAGTCGGCATTGTGCCTTTTGTATTTAATTCCGATGAATTTTCTGTGTTTCATCGTCAATAACAAGGTCCAAGGGATACAGTAAACCTGAAGTGAAGCATCGGATTTTATAACTAGTGTCACAGGAATGGTTCAAAACATAGTCAGTAAGGAGAGTCAGTCTTCTTGTACTTAAGTCGGCATTGTGCCTTTTGTATTTAATTCCGATGGAATTTCTGTGTTTCATCGTCAATAAGAAGGACCAAGGGATACAGTAGACCTGGAGTGAAGCATCGGAATCTATAACTAGTGTCACATGGATGGTTCAGAGCATAGACAGTCAGAAGAGTCTGTCTTCTTGTACTTATGTCGGCATTGTGCCTTTTCTATTTAATTCCGAAGCAATTTCTGTGTTTCATCGTCAATAAGAATGTCAGAGGAATACAGTAATCCTGAAGTGAAGCATCGGAATCGATAACTAGTGTCACAGGAATGGTTCAAAACATAGTCAGTAAGAAGAGTCAGTCTTGTTGTACTTAATTCGGCATTGTGCCTTTTCTATTTAATTCCGATGCAATTTCTGTGTTTCATCGTCAATAAGAATGTCAGAGGGTTACAATAAACCTGAAGCGAAGCATCGGAATCTATAACTAGTGTCACAGAAATGGTTCAAAACAAAGTCAGTAAGAAGAGTCAGTCTTCTTGTCCTTAAGTAGGCATTGTGCCTTTTGTATTTAATTAAGATGCAATTTCTGTGTTTCATCGTCAATAAGAAGGTCCAAGGGATACAGTAAACCTGAAGTGAAGCTTCGGAATCTATAGCTAGTGTCACAGGAATGGTTCAAAACATAGTTAGAAGAGTTAGTCTTCTTGTACTTAAGTCGGCATAGTGCCTTTTGTAATTAATTCCGATCCAATTTCTGTGTTTCATCGTTTAATAAGAAGGTCCAAGGGATACAGTAAACCTGGAGTGACGCATCTGAATCTATAACTAGTGTCACAGGAATGGTTCAAAACTAAGTCAGTAAGAGGAGTCAGTCCTCTTGTCCTTAAGTCGGCATTGTGCCCTTTGTTTCATCGTCAATAAGAATGTCCAAGGGATATAGTAAACTTGGAGTGAAGCATCTGAATCTATAACTTGTGTCAGAGGAATGGTTCAAAACATAGTCAGTAAGAATAGTCAGTCTTATTGTACTTAAGTCATCATTGTGCATTTTCTATTTAATTCTGATGCAATATCTGTGTTTCATCGTCAATATGAAGGTCCAACCGATACAGTAAACCTGGAGTGAAGCATCGGAATCTATAACTAGTGCCACAGGAATGGTTCAAATCATAGACAGTAAGAAGAGTCAGACTTCTTTTTCTTAAGACGGCATTGTGCCTTTAGTATTTAATTCCGATGCAATTTCTGTGTTTCATCGCCAATAACAAGGTCCAAGGGGTACAGTAAACCTGGAGTTAAGCATCGGAGTCTTTCACTAGTGTCACAGGACTGGTTCAAAAATAGACAGTAAGAAGAGTCAGTCTTCTTGAACTTAATTCGGCATTGTGCCTTTTGTATTTAATTCCGAAGCAATTTCTGTGTTTCATCATCAATAAGAAGGTCAGAGGGATACAGTAAACCTGAAGTGAAGCATCGGAATCCATAACTAGTGTCACAGGAATGGTTCAAAACATAGTCAGTAAGAAGAGTTAGTCTTCTTGTACTTAAGTCGGCGTTGTGCCTTTTGTATTTAATTCCGATGCAATTTCTGTGTTTCATCGTCAATAAGAAGGTCCAAGGGATACAGTAAACCTGGAGTGAAGCATCGGAATCTGTATCTAGTGTCACAGGAATGGTTCAAATCATAGACAGTAAGAAGAGTCGGTCTTCGTGTACTTCAGTCGGCATTTTGCCTTTTGTATTTAATTCCGATGCAATTTTTGTGTTTCATCGTCAATGAGAAGGTCCAAGGGATACAGTAAACCTGAAGTGAAGCATCGAGATCTATAAATAGTGTCACAGGAATCGTTCAAAACATAGTCAGTAAGAAGAGTCAGTCTTCTTGTACTTATGTCGGCATTGTGCCTTTTGTATTTAATTCCGATGCAATTTCTGTGTTTCATCGTCAATAAGAAGGTCAGAGGGATACAGTAAACCTGAAGTGAAGCATCGGAATCTATAGCTAGTGTCACAGGAATGGTTCAAAACATAGTCTGTAAGAAGAGTCAGTCTTCTTATCCTTAAGTCGGCATTGTGCCTTTTGTATATAATTCCGATGCAATTTCTGTGTTTCATCGTCAATAAGAAGGTCCAAGGGATACAGTAAACGTGGAGTGAAGCATCGGAATCTGTAACTAGTGTCACAGTAATGGTTCAAAACATAGACAGTAAGAAGAGTCAGTCTTCTTGTACTTAATTCGGCATTGTGCCTTTAGTATTTAATTCCGATGCAATTTCTGTGTTTCATCGACAATAAGAAGTTCCAATGGATACAGTAAACATCAAGTGAAGCGTCGGAATCTACAACGGGTGTCACAGGAATGGTTCAAAACATAGTCAGTAGGAAGTGTCGGTCTTCTTGTACTTAAGTCGGCATTGTGCCTTTTGTATTTAATTCCGATGAATTTTCTGTGTTTCATCGTCAATAACAAGGTCCAAGGGATACAGTAAACCTGAAGTGAAGCATCGGATTTTATAACTAGTGTCACAGGAATGGTTCAAAACATAGTCAGTAAGGAGAGTCAGTCTTCTTGTACTTAAGTCGGCATTGTGCCTTTTGTATTTAATTCCGATGGAATTTCTGTGTTTCATCGTCAATAAGAAGGACCAAGGGATACAGTAGACCTGGAGTGAAGCATCGGAATCTATAACTAGTGTCACATGGATGGTTCAGAGCATAGACAGTCAGAAGAGTCTGTCTTCTTGTACTTATGTCGGCATTGTGCCTTTTCTATTTAATTCCGAAGCAATTTCTGTGTTTCATCGTCAATAAGAATGTCAGAGGAATACAGTAATCCTGAAGTGAAGCATCGGAATCGATAACTAGTGTCACAGGAATGGTTCAAAACATAGTCAGTAAGAAGAGTCAGTCTTGTTGTACTTAATTCGGCATTGTGCCTTTTCTATTTAATTCCGATGCAATTTCTGTGTTTCATCGTCAATAAGAATGTCAGAGGGTTACAATAAACCTGAAGCGAAGCATCGGAATCTATAACTAGTGTCACAGAAATGGTTCAAAACAAAGTCAGTAAGAAGAGTCAGTCTTCTTGTCCTTAAGTAGGCATTGTGCCTTTTGTATTTAATTAAGATGCAATTTCTGTGTTTCATCGTCAATAAGAAGGTCCAAGGGATACAGTAAACCTGAAGTGAAGCTTCGGAATCTATAGCTAGTGTCACAGGAATGGTTCAAAACATAGTTAGAAGAGTTAGTCTTCTTGTACTTAAGTCGGCATAGTGCCTTTTGTAATTAATTCCGATCCAATTTCTGTGTTTCATCGTTTAATAAGAAGGTCCAAGGGATACAGTAAACCTGGAGTGACGCATCTGAATCTATAACTAGTGTCACAGGAATGGTTCAAAACTAAGTCAGTAAGAGGAGTCAGTCCTCTTGTCCTTAAGTCGGCATTGTGCCCTTTGTTTCATCGTCAATAAGAATGTCCAAGGGATATAGTAAACTTGGAGTGAAGCATCTGAATCTATAACTTGTGTCAGAGGAATGGTTCAAAACATAGTCAGTAAGAATAGTCAGTCTTATTGTACTTAAGTCATCATTGTGCATTTTCTATTTAATTCTGATGCAATATCTGTGTTTCATCGTCAATATGAAGGTCCAACCGATACAGTAAACCTGGAGTGAAGCATCGGAATCTATAACTAGTGCCACAGGAATGGTTCAAATCATAGACAGTAAGAAGAGTCAGACTTCTTTTTCTTAAGACGGCATTGTGCCTTTAGTATTTAATTCCGATGCAATTTCTGTGTTTCATCGCCAATAACAAGGTCCAAGGGGTACAGTAAACCTGGAGTTAAGCATCGGAGTCTTTCACTAGTGTCACAGGACTGGTTCAAAAATAGACAGTAAGAAGAGTCAGTCTTCTTGAACTTAATTCGGCATTGTGCCTTTTGTATTTAATTCCGAAGCAATTTCTGTGTTTCATCATCAATAAGAAGGTCAGAGGGATACAGTAAACCTGAAGTGAAGCATCGGAATCCATAACTAGTGTCACAGGAATGGTTCAAAACATAGTCAGTAAGAAGAGTTAGTCTTCTTGTACTTAAGTCGGCGTTGTGCCTTTTGTATTTAATTCCGATGCAATTTCTGTGTTTCATCGTCAATAAGAAGGTCCAAGGGATACAGTAAACCTGGAGTGAAGCATCGGAATCTGTATCTAGTGTCACAGGAATGGTTCAAATCATAGACAGTAAGAAGAGTCGGTCTTCGTGTACTTCAGTCGGCATTTTGCCTTTTGTATTTAATTCCGATGCAATTTTTGTGTTTCATCGTCAATGAGAAGGTCCAAGGGATACAGTAAACCTGAAGTGAAGCATCGAGATCTATAAATTGTGTCACAGGAATCGTTCAAAACATAGTCAGTAAGAAGAGTCAGTCTTCTTGTACTTAAGTCGGCATTGTGCCTTTTGTATTTAATTCCGATTCTATTTCTGTGTTTCATCGTCAATAAGAAGGTCAGAGGGATACAGTAAACCTGAAGTGAAGCATCGGAATCTATAGCTAGTGTCACAGGAATGGTTCAAAACATAGTCGGTAAGAAGAGTCAGTCTTCTTGTACTTAATTCGGCATTGTGCTTTTTGTATTTAATTCCGATGCAATTTCAGTGTTTCATCGTCAATAAGAATGTCCCAGGGATACAGTAAACCTGGGGTGAAGCATCGGAATCTGTAACTAGTATCACAGTAATGGTTCAAAACATAGACAGTAAGAAGAGTCAGTCTTCTTGTACTTAATTCGGCATTGTGCTTTTTGTATTTAATTCCGATGCAATTTCTGTGTTTCATCGTCAATAAGAAGGTCCAAGGGATACTGTAACCATCAAGTGAAGCGTCGGAATCTATAACGGGTGTCACAGGAATGGTTCAAAACACAGTCAGTAGGAAGAGTCGGTCTTCTTGTACTTAATTCGGCGTTGTGCCTTTTGTATTTAATTCCGATGCAATTTCTGTGTTTCATCGTCAATAAGAAGGACCAAGGGATACAGTAGACTTGGAGTGAAGCATCGGAATCTATAACTAGTGTCACAGGGATGGTTCAAAACATAGACAGTAAGAAGAGTCAGTCTTCTTGTACTTAAGTCGGCATTGTGCCTTTTCTATTTAATTCCGATGCAATTTCTTGTTTCATCGTCAATAAGAAGGTCCAAGGGATACAGTAAACCTGGAGTGAAGCTTCGGAATCTATAACTAGTATCACAGGAATGTTTCAAAACATAGACAGTAAGAAGAGTCAGTCTTCTTGTACTTAATTCTACTTTGTGCATTTTGTATTTAATTCCGATGCAATTTATGTGTTTCATCGTCAATAAGAAGGTCCAAGCGATACAGTAAACCTGAAGTGAAGCATCGGAATTTATAACTAGTGTCACAGGAATGGTTCAAAACATAGCCAGGAAGGTGTGTCAGTCTTCTTGTACTTAAGTCGGCATTGTGCCTTATGTATTTAATTCCAATGCATTTTCTGTGTTTCATCGTCAATAAGAAGGACCAAGGGATACAGTAAACCTGGAGTGAAACATCGGAATCTATAACTAGTGTCACAGGGATGGTTCAAAACATAGACAGTAAGAAGAGTCAGACTTCTTGTACTTAAGTCAGCATTGTGCCTTTTCTATTTAGTTCCGATGCAATTACTGTGTTTCAAAGTCAATAAGAAGGTCAGAGGGATACAGTAATCCTAAAGTGAAGCATCGGAATCTATAACTAGTGTCACAGGAATGGTTCAAAACATAGTCAGTAAGAAGAGTCATTCTTCTTGTACTTAAGTCGGCATTGTGCCTTTTCTATTTAATTCCGATGCAATTTCTGTGTTTCATCGTCAATAATAAGGTCCAAGGGATACTGTAAACCTGGGGTAAAGCATCGGAATCGTTAACTAGTGTCACAGGAATGGTTCAAAACATAGACAGTAAGAAGAGTCAGTCTTCTTGTACTTACGTCGACATTGTGCCTTTTCTATTTAATTCCGATGCAATTCTATGTTTCATCGTCAATAAGAAGGTCAGAGGTATACAATAAACCTCAAGTGAAGCATCGGAATCTATAACTAGTGTCACAGGAATAGTTCAAAGCAAAGTCAGTAAGAAGAGTCAGTGTTCTTGTCCTTATGTCGGCATTGTGCCGTTTGGAATTAATTCCGATGCAATTTCTGTGTTTCGTCGTCAATAAGAAGGTCCAAGGTATACAGTAAACCTGAGGTGAAGCATCGGAATCTATAACTAGTGTCACAGGATTGGTTCAAAACATAGACAGTAAGAAGAGTCAGTCTTCTTGTACTTAATTGTGCATTGTGCCTTTTGTATTTAATTCCGATGCAATTTCTGTATTTCATCGTCAATAAGAAGGTCCAAGGGATACAGTAAACCTGGAGTGAAGCATCGGAATCTATAACTAGTGTCACAGGAATGGTTCAAAGCATCGTCAGTAAGAAGAGTCAGTCTTCATGTACTTAGGTCGGAATGTGCCATTTGTATTAATTTCCGATGCTATTTCTGTGTTTCATTGTCAATAAGAAGGACCAAGGGATACAGTAAACCTGGAGTTAAGCATCGGAATCTATAACTAGTGACACAGGGATGGTTCAAAACATAGACAGTGAGAAGAGTCAGTCTTCTTGTACTTAAGTCGGCATTGTGCCTTTTGTATTAAACTCCGATGCAATTTCTGTGTTTCATCGTCAATACGAAGGTCAGAGGGATACAGTAATCCTGAAGTGAAGCATCGGAATCTATAACTAGTGTCACAGGAATGGTTTAAAACATAGTCAGTAAGAAGACTCAGTCTTCTTGTACTTAAAACGGCATTGTGCCTTTTCTATTTAATTCCGATGAAATTTCTGTGTTTTATTGTCAATAAGAAGGACCAAGGGATACAGTAAGCCTGCAGTGAAGCATCGGAATCTATAACTAGTGGCACAGGAATGGTTCAAAACATAGACAGTAAGAAGAGTCAGTCTCCTTGTGCTTAATTCTGCACTGTGCCTTTTGTATTTAATTCCGATGCAATTTCTGTGTTTCATCGTCAATAAGAAGGTCCAAGGAATACAGTAAACCTGAAGTGAAGCATCGGAATTTGTAACTTGTATCACAGGAATGGTTCAAATCATAGTCAGTAAGAAGAGTCAGTCTTCTTGTACTTAAGTCGGCATTGTGCCATTTGTATTTAATTCCGATGCTATTTCTGTGTTTCATCGTCAATAAGACGGGCCAAGGGATACAGTAAACCTGGAGTGAAGCATCGGAATCTGTAACTAGTGACACAGGTATGGTTCAAAACATAGACAGTAAGAAGAGTCAGTCTTCTTGCACTTAAGTCGGCATTGTGCCTTTTGTATTTAACTCCGATGCAATTTCTGTGTTTCATCGTCAATAAGAAGGTCAGAGGGATACAGTAATCCTGAAGTGAAGCATCGGAATCTATAACTAGTGTCACAGGAATGGTTCAAATCATAGTCAGTAAGAATAGTCAGTCTTCTTGTACTTAAGTCATCATTGTGCCTTTTGTATTTAACTCCGATGCAATTTCTGTGTTTCATCGTCAATAAGAAGGTCCAAGGGATACTGTAACCATCAAGTGAAGCGTCGCAATCTATAACGGGTGTCACAGGAATGGTTCAAAACATAGTCAGTAGGAAGAGTCGGTCTTCTTGTACTTAAGTCGGCATTGTGCCTTTTGTATTTAATTCCGATGCATTTTCTGTGTTTCATAGTCAATAAGAAGGTCAGAGGGATACAGTAATCCTGAAGTGAAGCATCGGAATCGATAACTAGTGTCACAGGAACGGTTCAAAACATAGTCAGTAAGAAGAGTCAGCCTTGTTGTACTTACGTCGGCATTGTGTCTTTTCTATTTAATTCCGATGCAATTTCTGTGTTTCATCGTCAATAAGAATGTCCGAGGGATACAATAAACCTCAAGCGAAGCATCGGAATCTAAACTAGTGTCACAGAAATGGTTCAAAACAAAGTCAGTAAGAAGAGTCAGTCTTCTTGTCCTTAAGTCGGCATTGTGCCTTTTGTATTTAATTCCGATGCAATTTCTTGTTTCATCGTCAATAAGAAGGTCCAAGGGATACAGTAAACCTGGAGTGAAGCATCGGAATCTATAACTAGTGTCACAGGAATGTTTCAAAACATAGACAGTAAGAAGAGTCAGTCTTCTTGTACTTAATTCTACTTTGTGCATTTTGTATTTAATTCCGTTGCAATTTCTGTGTTTCATCGTCAATAAGAAGGTCCAAGCGATACAGTAAACCTGGAGTGAAGCATCGGAATTTATAACTAGTTTCACAGGAATGGTTCAAAACATAGCCAGGAAGGTGTGTCAGTCTTCTTGTACCTAAGTCGGCATTGTGCCTTTTGTATTTAATTCCGATGCAATTTCTCTGTTTCATCGTCAATAAGAAGGACCAAGGGATACAGTAAACCTGGAGTGAAACATCGGAATCTATAACTAGTGTCACAGGGATGGTTCAAAACATAGACAGCAAGAAGAGTCAGACTTCCTGTACTTAAGTCGGCATTGTGCCTTTTCTATTTAGTTCCGATGCAATTTCTGTGTTTCAAAGTCAATAAGAAGGTCAGAGGGATACAGTAATCCTGAAGTGAAGCATCGAAATCTATAACTAGTGTCACAGGAATGGTTCAAATCATAGTCAGTAAGAAGAGTCAGTCTTCTTGTACTTAAGTCGGCATTGTGCCTTTTCTATTTAATTCCGATGCAATTTCTGTGTTTCATCGTCAATAAGAAGGTCCAAGGGATACTGTAAACCTGGAGTGAAGCATCGGAATCTTTAACTAGTGTCACAGGAATGGTTCAAAACATGGACAGTAAGAAGAGTCAGTCTTCTTGTACTTACGTCGACATTTTGCCTTTTCTATTTAATTCCGATGCAATTTCTGTGTTTCATCGTCAATAAGAGGGTCAGAGGTATACAATAAACCTGAAGTGAAGCATCGGAATCTACAACTAGTGTCACAGGAATAGTTCAAACAAAGTCAGTAAGAAGAGTCAGTCTTCTTGTACTTAAGTCGGCATTGTGCCGTTTGGAATTAATTCCGATGCAATTTCTGTGTTTCGTCGTCAATAAGAAGGTCCAAGGTATACAGTAAACCTGAGATGAAGCATCGGAATCAATAGCTAGTGTCACAGGAATGGTTCAAAACATAGTCAGTAAGAAGAGTCAGTCGTCTTGTCCTTAAGTCGGCATTGTGCCTTTTGTATTTAACTCCGATGCAATTTCTGTGTTTCATCGGCAATAAGAAGTTCCAAGGGATACACTAAAACCTGGAGTGAAGCAACGGAATCTATAACTAGTGTCACAGGAATGGTTCAAAACATAGACAGTAAGAAGAGTCAGTCTTTTTGTACTTAATTCTGCATTGTGCCTTTTGTATTTAATTCCGATGCAATTTCTGTGTTTCATCGTCAATAAGAAGGTCCCAGGGATACAGTAAACCTGGAGTGAAGCATCGGAATCTGTAACTAGTGTCACAGGAATGGTTCAAAACATAGAGAGTAAGAAGAGTCAGTCTTCGTGCACTTCAGTCGGCATTTTGCCTTTTGTATTTAATTCCGATGCAATTTTTGTGTTTCATCGTCAATAAGAAGGTCAGAGGGATACAGTAAACCCGAAGTGAAGCATCGGAATCCATAATTAGTGTCACAGGAATGGTTCAAATCATAGTCAGTAAGAAGAGTTAGTCTTCTTGTACTTAAGTCGGCATTGTGCCTTTTGTATTTAATTCCGATGCAATTTCTGTGTTTCATCGTCAATAGGAAGGTCCAAGGGATACAGTAAACCTGGAGTGAAGCATCGGAATTTGTAACTAGTGTCACAGGAATGGTTCAAACATAGACAGTAAGAAGAGTCAGTCTTCGTGCACTTCAGTCGGCAATTTGCCTTTTGTATTTAATTCCGATGCAATTTTTGTGTTTCATCGTCAATAACTAGGTCAGAGGGATACAGTAATCCTGAAGTGAAGCATCGGAATCTATAACTAGTGTCAATGGAATGGTTCAAAACATAGACAGTAAGAAGAGTCAGTCTTCTTGTACTTAAGTCGGCATTTTGCCTTATGTATTTAATTGCGATGCAATTTCTGTGTTTCGTCGTCAATAGGAAGGTCCAAGCTATACAGTAAACCTGAGGTGAAGCAACGGAATCTATAACTAGTGTCACAGGAATGGTTCAAAACATAGACAGTAAGAAGAGTCAGTCTTCTTGTACTTAATTCTGCATTGTGCCTTTTGTATTTAATTCCGATGCAATTTCTGTGTTTCATCGTCAACAAGAAGGTTCAAGGGATACAGTAAACCTGAAGTGAAGCATCGGAATTTGTAACTTGTATCACAGGAATGGTTCAAATCATAGTCAGTAAGAAGAGTCAGTCTTCTTGTATTTAAGTCGGCATTGTACCTTTGCTATTTAATTCCGATGCAATTTCTGTGTTTCATCGTCAATAACAGGGTCCAATGGATACAGTAAACCTGGAGTGAAGCATCGGAATCTATAACTAGTGTCAATGGAATGGTTCAAAACATAGACAGTAAGAAGAGTCAGTCTTCTTGTACTTAAGTCGGCATTTTGATTGTTGTATTTAATTCCGATGCAATTTCTGTGTTTCATCGTCAATAAGAAGGTCCAAGGGATACAGTAAACCTGGAGTGTAGCGTCGGAATCTATAACTAGTGTCACAGGAATGGTTCAAAACATAGACAGTAAGAAGGGTCAGTCTTCTCGTACTTAAGTCGGCATTTTGATATTTGTATTTAATTCCGATGCAATTTCTGTGCTTCATCGTCAAGAAGAAGGTCCAAAGGATACAGTAAACCTGACGTGAAGCTTCGGAATCTATAACTAGTGTCACAGGGATGATTCAAATCGTAGACAGTAAGAAGAGTCATTCTGCTTCTACTTATGTCGGCACTGTGCCTTTTGTATTTAATTCCGATGCAATTTCTGTGTTTCATCGTCAATAAGAACGTCCAAGGGATACAGTAAACCTGAAGTGAAGCATCGGAATCTATAACTAGTGTTACAGGAATGGTTCAAAACATAGACAGTAAGAATAGTCAGTCTCCTTGTACTTAATTCTGCACTGTGGCTTTTGTATTTAATTCCGATGCAATTTCTGTGTTTCATCGTCAATAAGAAGGTCCAAGGGATACAGTAAACCTCAAGTGAAGCATCGGAATTGATAACTAGTGTCACAGGAATGGTTCAAAACATAGTCAGTAAGGAGAGTCAGTCTTCTTGTACTTAAGTCGGCATTGTGCCTTTTCTATTTAATTCCGATGCAATTTCTGTGTTTCATCGTCAATAAGAAGGACCTAGGGATACAGTAAACCTGGAGTGAAGCATGGGAATCTATAACTAGTGTCACAGGGATGGTTCACAACATAGACCGTAAGAAGAGTCAGTCTTCTTATACTTAAGTCGGCATTGTGCCTTTTCTATTTATATTCCGATGCAATTTCTGTGTTTCATTGTCAATATGAAGATCAGAGGGATACAGTAATCCTGAAGTGAACCATCGGAATCTATAACTAGTGTCACAGGAACGGTTGAAAACAAAGTCAGTAAGAAGAGTCAGTCTTCGTGTACTTAAGTCGGCATTTTGCCTTTTGTATTTAATTCCGATGCAATTTCTGTGTTTCATCGTCATGACGAAGGTCCAAGAAATACAGTAAACCTGAGGTGAACCATCGGAATCCATAACTAGTGTCACAGGAATGGTACAAATCATAGTCAGTAAGAAGAGTCAGTCTTCTTGTACTTAAGTCGGCATTGTGCCTTTTGTATTTAATTCCGATTCAATTTCTGTGTTTCATCGTCAATAAGAAGGTCCAAGGGATACAGTAAACTTGGAGTGAAGCATCGGAATCTATAACTAGTGTCACAGAAATGGTTCAAAACATAGTCAGTAAGAAGAGTCAGTCTTCATGTACTTAGGTCGGAATGTGCCATTTGTATTAGATTCCGATGCAATTTCTGTGTTTCATTGTCAATAAGAAGGACCAAGGGATACAGTAAACCTGGAGTTAAGCATCGGAATCTATAACTAGTGACACAGGGATGGTTCAAAGCATAGACAGTAAGAAGAGTCAGTCTTCTTGTACTTAAGTCGGCATTGTGCCTTTTGTATTAAACTCCGATGCAATTACTGTGTTTCATCGTCTATAAGAAGGTCAGAGGGATACAGTAATCCTGAAGTGAAGCATCGGAATCTATAACTAGTGTCACAGGAATGGTTCAAAACATAGTCAGTAAGAAGAGTCAGTCTTCTTGTACTTAAAACTTCATTGTGCCTTTTCTATTTAATTCCGATGAAATATCTGTGTTTCATCGTCAATAAGAAGGTCCAAGGGATACAGAAAACCTGAAGTGAAGCATCGGAATTTGTAACTTGTATCACAGGAATGGTTCAAAACATAGTCAGTAAGAAGAGTCAGACTTCTTGTACTTAAGTCGGCATTGTGCCATTTGTATTTCATTCCGATGCTATTTCTGTGTTCATCGTCAATAAGAAGGTCAGAGGGATACAGTAATCCTGAAATGAAGCATCGGAATCTACAACTAGTGTCACTGGAATTTTTTCAAATCTTAGACAGTAGGAAGAGTCAGATCTCTTTTACTTAAGTCGGCATTGTGCCTTTTGTATTTAATTCCGATGCAATTTCTCTGTTTCATCGTCAATAAGAAGGTTCAAGGGATACAGTAAACTTCAAGTGAAGCATCGGAATCTATAACTGGTGTCACAGGAGTGGTTCAAAACATAGTCAGTAGGAAGAGTCGGTCTACATCTACTTAAATCGGCATTGTGCCTTTTGTATTTAATTCCGATGAAATTTCTGTGTTTCATCGTCAATAAGAAGGTCCAAGGGATACAGTAAACCTGAAGTGAAGCATCGGAATTTATAACTAGTGTCACAGGAATGGTTCAAAACATAGACAGTAGTAAGAGTCAGTCTTATGTACTTAAGTCGGCATTGTGCGGTTTGTATTTAATTCCGATGTAATTTCTGAGTTTCATCGTCAATAAGAAGGTCCAAGGTATACAGTAAACCTGAAGTGAAGCATCGGATCTATAACTAGTGTCTCAGGAATGGTTCAAAACGTAGTCAGTAAGAAGAGTCAGTCTTCTTGTACTTAAGTCGGAATTGTACCTTTTCTATTTAATTCCGATGCAATTTCTGTGTTTCATCGTCAATAACAAGGTCCAATGGATACAGTAAACCTGGAGTGAAGCATCGGAATCTATAACTAGTGTCAATGGAATGGTTCAAAACATAGACAGTAAGAAGAGTCAGTCTTCTTGTACTTAAGTCAGCATTTTGATTGTTGTACTTCATTCCGATGCAATTTCTGTGTTTCATCGACAATAAGAAGGTCCAAGGGATACAGTAAACCTGGAGTGTAGCATCGGAATCTATAACTAGTGTCACAGGAATGGTTCAAAACATAGACAGTAAGAAGAGTCAGTCTTCTTGTACTTAAGTCGGCATTTTGATTGTTGTATTTAATTCGGATGCAATTTCTGTGCTTCATCGTCAAGAAGAAGCTCCAAAGGATACAGTAAACCTGAAGTGAAGCTTCGGAATCCATAACTAGTGTCACAGGGATGGTTCAAACATAGACAGTAAGAAGAGTCAGTCTTCTTTTACTTATGTCGGCGCTGTGCCTTTTGTATTTAATTCCGATGCAATTTCTGTGTTTCATCGCCAATAAGAAGGTCCAAGGGATACAGTAAACCTGAAGTGAAGCATCGGAATCTATAACTAGTGTCACAGGGATGGCTCAAAACATAGACAGTAAGAAGAGTCAGTCTTCTTGTACCTAAGCCGGCATTGTGCCTTTTCTATTTAATTCCGATGCAATTTCTGTGTTTCATCGTCAATAAGAAGGTCAGAGGGATACAGTAATCCTGAAGTGAAGCATCGGAATCTATAACTAGTGTCACAGGGATGGTTCAAACATAGACAGTAGGAAGATTCAGTCTTCTTTTACTTATGTTGCACTGTGCATTTTGTATTTACTTCCGATGCAATTTCTGTGTTTCATCGTCAATAAGAAGGTCCAAGGGATACAGTAAACCTGAAGTGAAGCATCGGAATCTATAACTAGTGTCACAGGGATGGTTCAAAACATAGTCAGTAAGAAGAGTCAGTCTTCTTGTACTTAAGTCGACATTGTGCCTTTTCTATTTAATTCCGATGCAATTTCTGTGTTTCATCGTCAGTAAGAAGGTCAGAGGGATAGAATAAACCTGAAGTGAAGCATCGGAATCTATAACTAGTGTCACAGGAATGGTTCATAACAAAGTCAGTAAGAAGAGTCAGTCTTCTTGTCCTTAAGTCTGCATTGTGCCTTTTGTATTTAATTCCGATGCAATTTCTGTGTTTCATCGTCAATAAGAAGGTCCTAGGGATACAGTAAACCTGGAGTGTAGCATCGGAATCTATAACTGGTGTCACATTAATGGTTCAAAACATAGACAGTAAGAAGAGTCAGTCTTCGTGCACTTAAGTTGGCATTTTGATTGTTGTATTTCATTCCGATGCAATTTCTGTGTTTCATCGTCAATTAGAAGGTCCAAGGGATACAGTAAACCTGGAGTGAAGCATCGGAATCTATAACCAGTGTCAACGGAATGATTCAAATCATAGACAGTAAGAAGAGTCAGTCTTCTTGTACTAAATTCGCTATTGTGCCTTTTGTATTTCATTCCGATGCAATTTCTGTGTTTCATCGTCAATAAGAAGGTCAGAGCGATACAGTAAACCTGAAGTGCAGAATCGGAATCCACAACTAGTGTCACAGGAATGGTTCAAAACATAGTCAGTAAGAAGAGTTAGTCTTCTTGTACTTAAGTAGGCATTGTGCCTTTTGTATTTAATTCCGATGCAATTTCTCTGTTTCACCGTCAATAAGAAGGTCCAAGGGATACAGTAAACCTGGAGTGAAGCATCGGAATCTATAACTAGTGTCACAAGAACGGTTCAAAACATAAACAGTAAGATGAGTCAGTATTCTTATACTTATTTCGGCATTGTGCTTTTTGTATTTATTTCCGATGCAATTTCTGTGTTTCACCGCCACTAAGACGGTGAGAGGGTTACAGTAATCCTGAAGTTAAGCATCTGAATCTATAACTAGTGTCACAGGAATGGTTCAAAGCATAGTCAGTAAGATGAGTCAGTCTTCTTGTAGTTAAGTCGTCATTGTGCCTTTTGTATTGAATTCCGATGCAATTTCTGTGTTTCATCGTCAATAAGAAGGTCCAAGGGATACAGTAAACCTGGAGTGAAGCATCGGTATTAATA
Source organism: Schistocerca piceifrons (assembly GCF_021461385.2). Taxonomy (NCBI): domain Eukaryota; kingdom Metazoa; phylum Arthropoda; class Insecta; order Orthoptera; family Acrididae; genus Schistocerca; species Schistocerca piceifrons. The sequence continues at coordinate 102,071 of NW_025728045.1, forward strand.
ACTAGTGTCACAGGAACGGTTCAAAGCATAGACAGAAAGAAGAGTCAGTCTTCTTGTACTTAATTCGTCATTGTGCCTTTTGTATTTAATTCCGATGCTATTTCTGTGTTTCATTGTCAATAAGAAGGTCTAAGGGATACAGTAAACCTCAAGTGAAGCATCGGAATCTATAACTAGTGTCACAGAAATGGTTCAAAACAAAGTCAGTAAGAAGAGTCAGTCTTCTTGTCCTTAAGTCGGCATTGTGCCATTTGTATTTAATTCCGATGCAATTTCTGTCTTTCATCGTCAATACGAACGTCAAGGATTACAGTAAACCTGAAGTGAAGCATCGGAATCTATAACTAGTGTCACAGGAATGGTTCAAAACATAGTCAGTAAGAAGAGTCTGTCTTCTTGTACTTAAGTCGGCATTGTGCCTTTTCTATATAATTCCGATGCAATTTCTGTGTTTCATCGTCAATAAGAAGGTCCAAGGGATACAGTAAACCTTAGGTGAAGCATCGGAATCTATAACTAGTGTCACATGAATGGTTCGAAACACAGTCAGTAAGAAGCTTCAGTCTTCTTGTACTTAAGTCGGCATTGTTCCTTTTATATTTAATTCCGATGCAATTTCTGTGTTTCATCGTCAATAACAAGGTCCAAAGGATACAGTAAACCTGGAGTGAAGCATCTGAATCTATAACTGGTGTCAATGGAATGGATCAAAACATAGACATTACGAAGAGTCAGTCTTTTTGTGCTTAAGTCGGCATTGTGCCTTTTGTATTTAATTCCGATGTAATTTCTGTGTTTCATCGTCAATAAAAAGGTCAGAGCGATACAGTAATTCTGAAGTGAAGCATCGGAATCCACAACTAGTGTCACAGGGACGGTTCAAAACATAAACTGTAAGATGAGTCAGTATTCTTGTACTTAATTCGGCATTGTGCTTTTTGTATTTATTTCCGATGCAATTTCTGTGATTCATCGCCAGTAAGACGATGAGAGGGATAGAGTAATCCTGAAGTTAAGCATCGGAATCTATAACTAGTGTCACAGGAATGGTTCAAAGCATAGTCAGTATAAAGAGTCAGTCTTCTTGTCCTTAAGTCGGCATTGTGCCTTTTGTATTTAATTCCGATGCAATTTCTGTGTTTCATCGTCAATAAGATGGTCCAAGGGAAACACTAAACCTGGAGTGAAGCATCGGAATCTATAGCTAGTGTCACAGGAATGGTTCAAAACATAGTCAGTAAGAAGAGTCTGTCTTCTTGTACTTAAGTCGGCATTGTGCCTTTTCTATTTAATTCCGATGCAATTTCTGTGTTTCATCGTCATAAAGAAGGTCCAAGGGATACAGTAAACCTTAGGTGAAGCATCGGAATCTATAACTAGTGTCACAGGAATGGTTCAAAACACAGTCAGTAAGAAGATTCAGTCTTCTTGTACTTAAGTCGACATTGTTCCTTTTCTATTTAATTCCGATGCGATTTCTGTGTTTCATCGTCAATAACAAGGTGCAAAGGATACAATAAACCTGGAGTGAAGCATCTGAATCTATAACTAGTGTCAATGGAATGGTTCAAAGCATAGATATTAAGAAGAGTCAGTCTTCTTGTACTTAAGTTGGCATTGTGCCTTTTGTATTTAATTCCGATGCAATTTCTGTGTTTCATCGTCAATAAGAAGTCAGAGGGATACAGTAAACCTGAATTGATGCATCGGAATCTATAGCTAGTGTCACAGGAATGGTTCAAAACATAGTCAGTAAGAAGAGTCAGTCTTCTTGTCCTTAAGTCGGCATTGTGCCTTTTGTATTAATTTCCGATGCAATTTCTGTGTTTCATCGTCAATATGAAGGTCCAAGGAATACAGTACAATTGGAGTGAAGCATCGGAATCTATAACTAGTGTCACAGGAATGGTTCAAAACGTAGATAGTAAGAAGAGTCAGTCTTCTTGTACTTAATTTGCATTGTGCCTTTTGTATTTAATTCCGCTGCAATTACTGTGCTTCATCGTCAATAAGAAGGTCCAAGGGATACAGTAAACCTGGAGTGAAACATCGGAATTTATAACTAGTGTCACAGGTATGTTTCAAACCATAGTCAGTAAGAAGAGTCAATCTTCTTGTACTTAAGTCGTCATTGTACCTTTTGTATTTAATTCCGATGCAATTTCTGTGTTTCATCGTCAATAAGAAGGACCAAGGGATGCAGTAAACCTGGAGTGAACCATCGGAATCTATAACTAGTGTCACAGGGATGGTTCAAATCATAGACAGTAAGAAGAGTTAGACTTCTTGTACTTAAGTCGGCATTGTGCATTTTGTATTTAATTCCGATGCAATTTCTGTGTTTCATCGTCAATACGGATGTCAGAGGGATACAGTAATCCCGAAGTGAAGCATCGGAATCTATACCTATTTTCACAGCAATGGTACGAAACATAGTCAGTAAGAATAGTCAGCCTTCTTGTACTTAAGTCGTCATTGTGCATTTTCTATTTAATTCTGATGCAATTTCTGTGTTTCATCGTCTATAACAAGGTCCAAGGGATACAGTAAACCTGGAGTGAAGCATCGGAATCTATAACTAGTGTCACAGGAATGGTTCAAATAATAGACAGTATGAAGAGTCAGACATCTGTTACTTGAGTCGGCATTGTGCCTTTTGTATTTAATTCCGCTGCAATTCCTGTGTTTCATCGTCAATAACAAGGTCCAAGGGATACAGTAAAGCTGGAGTGAAGCATCGGAGTCTATAACTAGTGTCACAGGACTGGTTCAAAAATAGACAGTAAGAGGAGTTAGTCTTCTTGTGCTTAATTCGGCATTGTGCCTTTTGTATTAATTTCCGATGCAATTTCTGTGTTTCATCGTCAATATGAAGGTCCAAGGGATACAGTACACCTGGAGTGAAGCATCGGAATCTATAACTAGTGTCACAGGAATGGTTCAAAACGTAGATAGTAAGAAGAGTCAGTCTTCTTGTACTTAATTTGCATTGTGCCTTTTGTTTTTAATTCCGATGCAATTTCTGTGCTTCATCGTCAATAAGAAGGTCCAAGGGATACAGTAAACCTGGAGTGAAGCATCGGAATTTATAACTAGTGTCACAGGTTTGGTTCAAAACATAGTCAGTAAGCAGAGTCAATCTTCTTGTACTTAAGTCGGCATTGTGCCTTTTGTATTTAATTCCGATGCAATTTCTGTGTTTCGTCGTCAATAAGAAGGACCAAGGGATGCAGTAAACGTGGAGTGAAGCATCGGAATCTATAACTAGTGTCACAGGGACGGTTCATAACATAGACAGTAAGATGAGTCAGTATTCTTGTACTTAAGTCGGCATTGTGCTTTTTGTATTTATTTCCGATGCAATTTCTGTGTTTCATCGTCACTAAGAAGGTCAGAGGGGTACAGTAATTCTGAAGTTAAGCATCGGAATCTATAACTAGTGTTACAATAATGGTTCAAAGCATAGTCAGTAAGAAGATTCAGTCTTCTTGTAGTTAAGTCGGCATTGTGCCTTTTGTATTGAATTCCGATGCAATTTCTGTGTTTCATCGTCAATAAGAAGGTCCAAGGGATACAGTAAACCTGAAGTGAAGCATCGGAATCTATAACTAGTGCCACAGGACTGGTTCAAAAATAAACAGTAAGAAAAGTTAGTCTTCTTCTGCTTAATTCGGCATTGTGCCTTTTGTATTTAATTCCGATGCAATTTCTGTGTTTCATCGGCAATAAGAAGGTCCAAGGGATACAGTAAACCTGGATTGTTGCATTGGAATCTGTAACTAGTGTCACAGGAATGGTTCACATCATAGACAGTAAGAAGAGTCAGTTTTCGTGTACTTAAGTCGGCTTTTTGCCTTTTGTATTTAATTCCGATGCAATTTTTGTGTTTAATCGTCAACAAGAAGGTCCAAGGCATACAGTAAACCTGAAGTGAAGCATCGGAATCTATAACTAGTGTCACAGGAATGGTTGAAAGCATAGTCAGTAAGAGGAGTCAGTCTTCTTGTACTTATGTTGGCATTGTGCCTTTTCTATTTAATTCCGATGCAATTTCTGTGATTCATCGTCAAATAGAAGGTCCAAGGGATACAGTAAACCTGGAGTGAAGCATCGGAATCTACAACTAGTGTCAATGGTATGGATCATAACATAGACAGTAAGAAGAGTCAGTGTTCTTGTACTTAAGTCGGCATTGTGCCTTTTGTATTTAATTCCGATACAATTTCTGTGTTTCATCGTCAATAACAAGGTCAGAGGGATACAGTAAACCTTAAGTGAAGCATCGGAATCTATAGCTAGTGTCACAGGAATGGTTCAAAACATATTCAGTAAGAAGAGTCAGTGTTCTTGTACTTAAGTCGGCATTGTGCTTTTTGTATGTAATTCCGATGAAATTTCTATGTTTCATTGTCTATAAGAAGGTCCAACGGATACAGTAAACCTCAAGTGAACCATCGGAATCTATAACTAGTGTCACAGGATTGGTTCAAAACAAAGTCAGTAAGAAGGAACAGTCTTCTTGTCCTTAAGTGCGCATTGTGCATTTTGTATTTAATTCCGATGCAATTTCAGTGTTTCTTCGTCTATAAGAGGGTCCATGGGATACAGTAAACCTGGAGTGTAGCATCGGAATCTATAACTAGTGTCACAGGAATGGTTCAAAACATAGACAGTAAGAAGAGTCAGTCTTCTTGTACTGAAGTCGGCATTGTACCTTTTCTATTTAATTCCGATGCAATTTCTGTGTTTCATCGTAAACAACAAGGTCCAAAGGATACAGTAAACCTGGAGTGAAACATCTGCATCTATAACTAGTGTCAATGGAATGGTTCAAACCATAGACAGTAAGAAGAGTCAGTCTTCTTGTACTTAAGTCGGCATTGTGACTTTTGTATTTAATTCCGATGCAATTTCTGTGTTTCATTGTCAATATGAAGGTCCAAGGGATACAGTACACCTGGAGTGAAGCATCGGAATCTATAACTAGTGTCACCGGAATGGTTCAAACATAGACAGTAAGAAGAGTCAGCCTTCTTGTACTTAATTCTGCATTGTGCCTTTTGTATTTAATACCGATGCTATTTCTGTGCTTCATCGTCAATAAGAAGGTCCAAGGGATACAGTAAACCTGGAGTGAAGCATCGGAATCTATAACTAGTGTCACAGGAATGGTTCAAAACATAGTCAGTAAGAATAGTCAGTCTTCTTGTACTTAAGTCATCACTGTGCATTTTCTATTTAATTCTGATGCATTTTCTGTGTTTCATCGTCAATAAGAAGGTCAGAGGGATAGATTAAACCTGAAGTGAAGCATCGAAATCCATAACTAGTGTCACAGGAATGGTTCAAAACATAGTCAGTAAGAAGAGTCAGTCTTCTTGTAGTTAAGTCGGCATTATGCCTTTGGTATATAATTCCGATGCAATTTCTGTGTTTCATCGTCAACAAGAAGGACCAAGGGATACAGTAAACCTGCAGTGAAGCATCGGAATCTATAACTAGTGTCACAGGGACGGTTCATAACATAGACGGTAAGATGTGTCAGTATTCTTGTACTTATGTCGGCATTGTGCTTTTTGTATTTATTTCCGATGCAATTTCTGTGTTTCATCGTTACTAAGAAGGTCAGAGAGGTACAGTAATCCTGAAGTTACGCATCGGAATCTATAACTAGTGTTACAATAATGGTTCAAAGCATAGTCAGTAAGAAGAGTCAGTCTTCTTGTAGTTAAGTCGGCATTGTGCCTTTTGTATTGAATTCCGATGCAATTTCTGTGTTTCGTCGTCAATAAGAAGGTCCAAGGTATACAGTAAACCTGAAGTGAAGCATCGGAATCTATAACTAGTGTCACAGGAATGGTTCAAATCATTGACAGTAGGAAGAGTCAGTCTCCTAGTACTTATGTCGGCATTGTGCCTTTTCTATTTATTTCCGATGCAATTTCTGTGTTTCATCGTCAATAAGACGGTCAGAGGGATACAGTACACCTGAAGTGAAGCATCGGAATCTAAAACTAGTGTCACAGGAATGGTTCAAACATAGAGAGTTGGAACAGTCAGTCTTCTCGTATTTATGTTGGCATTGTGCATTTCGTATTTAATTCCGATGCAGTTTCTGTGTTTCACCGGCAATAAGAAGGTCAGAGGGATACAGTAAAAATGTAGTGAAGCATCGGAATCTATAACTAGTGTCACAGGAATGGTTCAAACATAGACAGTAAGAAGAGTCAGTGTTCTTGTACTTAAGTCGGCATTGTGCCTTTTGTATTTAATTCCGATGCAATTTCTGTGTTTCATCGTCAATAAGAAGGTCAGAGGGATACAGTCAACCAGAAGTGAAGCATCGGAATCTATAACTAGTGTCACTGGAATGGTTCAAAATGTAGACAGTAGGAAGAGTCAGTCTTCTAGTACTTATGTCGGCATTGTGCCTTTTCTATTTATTTCCGATGCAATTTCTGTGTTTCATCGTCAATAAGACGGTCAGAGGGATACAGTACACCTAAAGTGAAGCAGCGGAATCTAAAACTAGTGTCACAGGAATGGTTCAAACATAGAGAGTTGGAACAGTCAGTCTTCTCGTACTTATGTTGGCATTGTGCCTTTCGTATCTAATTCCGATGCAGTTTCTGTGTTTCACCGGCAATATGAAGGTCAGAGGCATACAGTAAAAATGTAGTGAAGCATCGGAATCTATAACTAGTTTCACAGGAATGGTTCAAACATAGACAGTAATAAGAGTCAGTCTTCTTGTACTTAAGTCGGCATTGTGCCTTTTGTATTTAATTCCGATGCAATTTCTGTGTTTCATCGTCAATAAGAAGGTCAGAGGGATACAGTAAAACTGAAGTGAAAGCTTCGGAATCTATAACTAGTGCCACAGGAATGGTTCAAATTATAGTCAGTAAGAAGAGTCAGTCTTCTTGTCCTTAAGTCGGCATTGTGCCTCTTGTATTTAATTCCGATGCAATTTCTGTGTTTCATCGACAATAAGAAGGTCCAAGGGATACAGTAAACCTGGAAAGAAGCATCGGAATCTATAACCAGTGTCACAGTAATATTTCAAAGCATAGACAGTAAGAAGAGTCAGACGTCTTGTACTTAAGTCGGCATTGTGCCTTATGTATTTAATTCCGATGCAATTTCTGTGTTTCATCGTCAATAAGATGGTCCGAGGGATACAGTCAACCAGAAGTGAAGCATCGGAATCTATAACTAGTGTCACTGGAATGGTTCAAAATGTAGACAGTAAGAAGAGTCACTCTTCTTGTACTTAAGTCGGCATTGTGCCTTTTGTATTTATTTCCGATGCAATTTCTGTGATTCATCGTCAATAAGAAGGTCCAAGGGATACGGTAAACCTGGAGTAAAGCATCGGAATCTATAACTAGTGTGACAGGAATTGTTCAAAACATAGACAGTAAGAAGAGTCAGTCTTCTTGTACTTAAGTAGACATTGTGCCTTTTGTATTTAATTCCGATGCAATTTCTGTGTTTCATTGTCAATAAGAAAGTCCAACGGATACAGTAAACCTCAAGTGAAGCATCGGAATCTATAACTAGTGTCACAGGAATGGTTTAAAACATAGTCAGTAAGAAGAGTCAGTCTTCTTATACTTAAGAGGGCATTGTGAATTTTCTATTTAATTCCGATGCAAATTCTGTGTTTCATCGTCAATAAGAAGGTCCAAGGGATACGGTAAACCTGGAGTAAAGCATCGGAATCTATAACTAGTGTGACAGGAATGGTTCAAACATAGACAGTAAGAAGAGTCAGTCTTCTTGTACTTAAGTAGACATTGTGCCTTTTGTATTTAATTCCGATGCAATTTCTGTGTTTCATCGTCAATATGAAGGTCCAAGGGATACAGTACACCTGGAGTGAAGCATCGGAATCTATAACTAGTGTCAAAGGATTGGTTCAAAACATAGACAGTAGGAAGAGTCAGTCTTCTAGCACTTAAGTCGGCATTGTGCCTTTTCTATTTATTTCCGATGCAATTTCTGTGTTTCATCGTCAACAAGACGGTCAGAGGGATACAGTACACCAGAAGTGAAGCATCGGAATCTATAACTAGTGTCACAGGAATGGTTCAAAACATAGACAGTTGGAACAGTCAGTCTTCTTGTACTTAAGTTGGCATTGTGCCTTTCGTATTTAATTCCGATGCAATTTCTGTGTCTCACCGGCAATAAGAAGGTCGGAGGGATACAGTAAAAATGAAGTGAAGCATCGGAATCTATAACTAGTGTCACAGGAATGGTTCAAACGTGGACATTAAGAAGAGTCAGTCTTCTTGTACTTAGGTCGGCATTGTGCCTTTTGTATTTAATTTCGATGCAATTTCTGTGTTTCATCGTCAATAAGAAGGTCCAAGGGATACAGTAAACCTGGAGTGAAGCATCGGAATTTATAACTAGTGTCACAGTAATGGTTCAAAATATAGACAGTAAGAAGAGCCAGACGTCTCGTACTTAAGTCGGCATTGTGCCTTTTGTATTTAATTCCCATGCAATTTCTGTGATTCATCGTCCATAAGAAGGCAAAAGGGATACAGTAAAACTGAAGTGAAGAATCGGACTCTATAACTAGTGTCACAGAAATGGTTCAAAACATGGACAGTAGAAGAGTCAGTCTTCTTGTACTTAAATCGGCATTGTGCCTTTTGTATTTAATTCCGATGCAATTTCTGTGATTCATCGTCAATAAGAAGGTCCATGGGAAACAGTAAACCTGAATTGAAGCATCGGAATCTATAACTAGTGTCAAAGGAATGGTTCAAAACATAGTCAGAAAGAAGAGTCAGTCTTCTTGTCCTTAAGTCGGCATTGTGCTTTTCGTATTTTGATCCGATGCAATTTCTGTGTTTCATCGGCAATAAGGTCAGAGGGATACAGTAAACCTGAAGGGAAACATCGGAATCTATAACTAGTGTCACAGGAATGGTTCAAAACATAGACAGCAGGAAGAGTCAGTCTTCTTGTACTGAAGTCGGCATTGTGCCTTTTGTATTTAATTCCGATGCAATTTCTGTGTTTCATCGTCAATAAGAAGGTCAGAGGGATACAGTAAACCTGAAGTGAAGCATCGGAATCCAAAACTAGTGTTCACAGGAATGGTGCAAAACATAGACAGAAGGATGAATCAGACTTCTTGTACTTACGTCGGCATTGTACCTTTTCTATTTAATTCCAATGCAATTTCTATGTTTCATCGTCAATAAGAAGGTCCAAGGTATACAGTAAACCTGAAGTGGAGCATCGAAATATATAACTAGTGTCACAGGAATGGTTCCAAACATAATCAGTAAGAAGGGTCAGTCTTCTTATACTTAAGTGGGCATTGTGAATTTTCAATTTAATTCCGATGCAAATTCTGTGTTTCATCGTCAATAAGAATTCCAAGGGATACAGTAAACCTGGAGTGAAGCATCGGAATCCGTAACTAGTGTCACAGGAATGGTTCAAATTATAGACAGTAAGAAGAGTCAGACTTCTTGTACTGAAGTCGGCATTGTGCCTTTTCTATTTAATTCCGATGCAATTTCTGTGTTTCATCGTCAATAAGAGGGTCAGAGGGATACAATAAACCTGAAGTGAAGCATCGGAATCTATAACTAGTGTCTTAGGAATGGTTCAAAACATAGTCAGTAAGAACAATCAGTCTTCTTGTCCTTAAGTGGGCATTGTGCATTTGCATTTAATTCCGATGCAATTTCTGTGTTTCATCGTCATTATGAAGGTCCAAGGTATACAGTAAACCTTAAGTGAAACAACGGAATCTATAACTAGTGTCGCAGCAATGGTTCAAAACATAGTCAGTAACAAGAGTCAGTCTTCTTGTACTTAAGTCGGCATTGTGCTTTTTCTATTTAATTCCGATGCAATTTCTGTGTTTCATCGTCACTAAGAATTTCCAAGAGATACAGTAAACCTTGAGTGAAGCATCGGAATCTATAACTAGTGTCACAGGAATCGTTCAAATTATAGACAGTAAGAAGAGTCAGACATCTTTTACTTGAGTCGGCATTGTGCCTTTTGTATTTAATTCCGATGCAATTTCTGTGTTTCATCGTCAATAACAAGGTCCAAGGGAAACAGTAAATCTGGAGTGAACCATCGGAGTCTATAACTAGTGTCACAGGACTGGTTCAAAAATAGACAGTAAGAGAAGTTAGTCTTCTTGTGCTTAATTCGGCATTGTGCCTTTTGTATTAATTTCCAATGCAATTTCTGTGTTTCATCGTCAATATGAAGGTCCAAGGTATACAGTACACCTGGAGTGAAGCATCGGAATCTATAACTAGTGTCACAGGAATGGTTCAAATCGTAGATAGTAAGAAGAGTCAGTCTTCTTGTACTTAATTTGCATTGTGCCTTTTGTATTTAATTCCGATGCAATTTCTGTGCTTCATCGTCAATAAGAAGGTCCAAGGGATACAGTAAACCTGGAGTGAAGCATCGGAATTTATAACTAGTGTCACAGGTATTGTTCAAAACATAGTCAGTAAGAAGAGTCAATCTTCTTGTACTTAAGTCGGCATTGTGCCTTTTGTATTTAATTCCGATGCAATTTCTGTGTTTCATCGTCAATAAGAAGGACCAAGGGATGCAGTAAACCTGGAGTGTTGCATCGGAATCTATAACTAGTGTCACAGGGACGGTTCATAACATAGACAGTAAGATGAGTCAGTATTCTTGTACTTAAGTCGGCATTGTGCCTTTTGTATTGAATTCCGATGCAATTTCTGTGTTTCATCGTCAATAAGAAGGTCCAAGGGATACAGTAAACCTGAAGTGAAGCATCGGAATCTATAACTAGTGTCACAGGAATGGTTCAAACATAGACAGTAGGAAGAGAGAGTCCTCTAGTACTTCAGTCGGCATTGTGCCTTTTCTATTTATTTCCGATGCAATTTCTGTGTTTCATCGTCAATAAGACGGTCCGAGGGATACAGTACACCTGAAGGGAAGCATCGGAATCTATAACTAGCGTCACAGGAATGGTTCAAAACATAGACAGTTGGAAGAGTTAGTCTTCTTGTACTTAAGTTGGCATTGTGCCTTTGTTATTTAATTCCGATGCAATTTCTGTCTTTCATCGTCAATAGGAAGGTCAGAGGGATACAGTAAACCTGGAGTGAAGCATCGGAATCTATAACTAGTGTCACAGGGACGGTTCAAAACATAAACAGTAAGATGAGTCAGTATTCTTGTACTTAATTCGGCATTGTACTTTTTGTATTTATTTCCGATGCAATTCCTGTGTTTCATCGTCACTAAGACGGTGAGAGCGATACAGTAATCCTGATGTTAAGCATCGGAATCCATAACTAGTGCCACAGGAATGGTTCAAAACATAGTCAGTAATAAGAGTCAGTCTTCTTGTACTTAAGTTGGCATTGTGCTTTTTTATTTAATTCCGATGCAATTTCTGTGTTTCATCGTCAATAAGAAGTTCCAAGGGATACAGTAAACTTGAAGTAAACCATCGGAATCTACAACTAGTGTCACAGGAATGGTTCAAAGCATAGTCAGTAAGAGGAGTCAGTCTTCTTGTACTTAAGATGGCATTGTGCCTTTCGTATGTAATTCCGATGCAAATTCTGTGATTCATCGTCAAGATGAAGGACCAAGGGATACAGTAAACCTGAAGTGAAGCATCGGACTCTATAACTAGTTCACAGGAATGGTTCAAAACATAGACAGTAGAAGAGTCAGTCTTCTTGTCTTTAAGTCGGCATTGTGCCTTTTGTATTTAGTTCCGATGCAATTTCTGTGTTTCATCGTCAATAAGTATGTCCAAGGGAAACAGAAATCCTGAAGTGAAGCATCGGAACCAATTACTAGTGTCACAGGAATGGTTCAAAGCTTAGTCAGTAAGAAGAGTCAGTCTTCTTGTCCTTCAGTCGGCATTGTGCCTTTTGTATTTCATTCCGATGCAATTTCTGTGTTTCATCGGCAATAAGGTCAGAGGGATACAGTAAACCTGAAGTGAAGCATCGGAATCCAAAACTAGTGTCACAGGAATGGTTCAAATCATAGACAGTAGGAAGAGTCAGTCTTCTTGTACTTAAGTCGGCATTGTGCCTTTTGTATTTAATTCCGATGCAATTTCTGTGTTTCATCGCCAATAACAAGGTCCACGGGATACAGTAAACCTGGAGTGAAGCATCGGAATCTATAACGTGTCACAGGAATGGTTCAAAACATAGTCAGTAAGAAGAGTTCGTCTTCTTGTATTTAAGTCGGCATTGTGCTTTTTTTATTTAATTCCGATGCAATTTATGTGTTTCATCGCCAATAACAAGGTCCACGGGATACAGTAAAATAGGAGTGAAGCATCGGAATCTATAACTAGTGTCACAGGAATGGTTCAAATCTTAGACAGTATGAAGAGACAGTCCTCGTGTACTTAAGTCGGCATTTTGCCCTTTGTATTTAATTCCGATGCAATTTCTGTGTTTCATCGTCAATAAGAAGGTCCAAGGGATACAGTAAACCTGAAGTGAAGCATCGGAATCTATAACTAGTGTCACAGGAATGGTTCAAAACATAGTCAGTAAGAAGAGTCAGTCTTCTTGTACTTAAGTCGGCATTCTACGTTTTCTATTTAATTCCGATGCAATTTTTGTTTCATCGCCAATAACAAGGTCCAAGGGATACAGTAAACCTGGAGTGAAGCATCGGAATCTATAACTAGTGTCAATGGAATGGTTCAAAACATAGACAGTAAGAAGCGTCAGTCTTCTTGTACTTAAGTCGGCATTGTGCCTTTTGTATTTAATTCCGATGATATTTCTGTGTTTTATCGTCAATAAGAAGGACCAAGGGATACAGTGAACCTGGAGTGAAGCATCGGAATCTATAACTAGTGTCACAGGGATGGCTCAAAACATAGACAGTAAGAAGAGTCAGTCTTCTTGTACATAAGTTGGCATTGTGCCTTTTGTATTTAATTCCGATGCAATTTCTATGTTTCATCGTCAATAAGAAGGTCAGAGGGATACAGTAATCCTGAAGTGAAGCATCGGAATCTATAACTAGTGTCACAGGAATGGTTCAAACATAGTCAGCAAGAATAGTCAGTCTTCTTGTACTTAAGTCATCATTGTGCATTTCATATTTAATTCTGATGCAATTTCTGTGTTTCATCGTTACTAAGAAGGTCCAAGGGATACAGTAAACCTGGATTGAAGCATCGGAATCTATAACTAGTGTCACAGTAATGGTTCAAACATAGACAGTAAGAAGAGTCAGACGTCTCGTACTTAAGTCGGCATTGTGCGTTTTGTATTTACTTCCGATGCAATTTCTGTGTTTCATCGTCAAGAAGAAGGACCAAGGGATACAGTAAACCTGAAGTGAAGCATCGGACTCTATAACTAGTGTCACAGGAATGGTTCAAAACATAGACAGTAGCAGAGTCAGTCTTCTTGTCTTTAAGTCGGCATTGTGCCTTTTATATTTAGTTCCGATGCAATTTCTGTGTTTCATCGGCAATAAGGTCAGAGGGATACAGTAAACCTGAAGTGAACCATCGGAATCCAAAACTAGTGTCACAGGAATGGTTCAAATCATAGACAGTAGGAAGAGTCAGTCTTCTTGTACTTAAGTCGGCATCGTGCCTTTTGTATTTAATTCCGATGCAATTTCTGTGTTTCATCGTCAATAAGAAGGTCCAAGGGATACAGTAAACCTGAAGTGAGACATCGGAATCTACAACTGGTGTCACAGGAATGGTTCAAAAGATAGACAGTAAGAAGAGTCAGTCTTCCTGTACTTAAGTCGGCATTGTGCCTTTTCTGTTTAATTCCGATGCTATTTAAGTGTTTCATCGTCAATAAGAAGGTCAGAGGGATACAGTAAACCTGAAGTGAAGCATCGGAATCTATAACTTGTTTCACAGGAATGGTTCAAAACATAAACAGTAAGATGAGTCAGTATTCTTGTACTTAATTCGGCATTGTACTTTTTGTATTTATTTCCGATGCAATTCCTGTGTTTCATCGTCACTAAGACGGTGAGAGCGATACAGTAATCCTGATGTTAAGCATCGGAATCCATAACTAGTGCCACAGGAATGGTTCAAAACATAGTCAGTAATAAGAGTCAGTCTTCTTGTACTTAAGTTGGCATTGTGCTTTTTTATTTAATTCCGATGCAATTTCTGTGTTTCATCGTCAATAAGAAGTTCCAAGGGATACAGTAAACTTGAAGTAAACCATCGGAATCTACAACTAGTGTCACAGGAATGGTTCAAAGCATAGTCAGTAAGAGGAGTCAGTCTTCTTGTACTTAAGATGGCATTGTGCCTTTCGTATGTAATTCCGATGCAAATTCTGTGATTCATCGTCAAGATGAAGGACCAAGGGATACAGTAAACCTGAAGTGAAGCATCGGACTCTATAACTAGTTCACAGGAATGGTTCAAAACATAGACAGTAGAAGAGTCAGTCTTCTTGTCTTTAAGTCGGCATTGTGCCTTTTGTATTTAGTTCCGATGCAATTTCTGTGTTTCATCGTCAATAAGTATGTCCAAGGGAAACAGAAATCCTGAAGTGAAGCATCGGAACCAATTACTAGTGTCACAGGAATGGTTCAAAGCTTAGTCAGTAAGAAGAGTCAGTCTTCTTGTCCTTCAGTCGGCATTGTGCCTTTTGTATTTCATTCCGATGCAATTTCTGTGTTTCATCGGCAATAAGGTCAGAGGGATACAGTAAACCTGAAGTGAAGCATCGGAATCCAAAACTAGTGTCACAGGAATGGTTCAAATCATAGACAGTAGGAAGAGTCAGTCTTCTTGTACTTAAGTCGGCATTGTGCCTTTTGTATTTAATTCCGATGCAATTTCTGTGTTTCATCGCCAATAACAAGGTCCACGGGATACAGTAAACCTGGAGTGAAGCATCGGAATCTATAACTAGTGTCACAGGAATGGTTCAAAACATAGTCAGTAAGAAGAGTTCGTCTTCTTGTATTTAAGTCGGCATTGTGCTTTTTTTATTTAATTCCGATGCAATTTATGTGTTTCATCGCCAATAACAAGGTCCACGGGATACAGTAAAATAGGAGTGAAGCATCGGAATCTATAACTAGTGTCACAGGAATGGTTCAAATCTTAGACAGTATGAAGAGACAGTCCTCGTGTACTTAAGTCGGCATTTTGCCCTTTGTATTTAATTCCGATGCAATTTCTGTGTTTCATCGTCAATAAGAAGGTCCAAGGGATACAGTAAACCTGAAGTGAAGCATCGGAATCTATAACTAGTGTCACAGGAATGGTTCAAAACATAGTCAGTAAGAAGAGTCAGTCTTCTTGTACTTAAGTCGGCATTCTACGTTTTCTATTTAATTCCGATGCAATTTTTGTTTCATCGCCAATAACAAGGTCCAAGGGATACAGTAAACCTGGAGTGAAGCATCGGAATCTATAACTAGTGTCAATGGAATGGTTCAAAACATAGACAGTAAGAAGCGTCAGTCTTCTTGTACTTAAGTCGGCATTGTGCCTTTTGTATTTAATTCCGATGATATTTCTGTGTTTTATCGTCAATAAGAAGGTCCAAGGGATACAGTGAACCTGGAGTGAAGCATCGGAATCTATAACTAGTGTCACAGGGATGGCTCAAAACATAGACAGTAAGAAGAGTCAGTCTTCTTGTACATAAGTTGGCATTGTGCCTTTTGTATTTAATTCCGATGCAATTTCTATGTTTCATCGTCAATAAGAAGGTCAGAGGGATACAGTAATCCTGAAGTGAAGCATCGGAATCTATAACTAGTGTCACAGGAATGGTTCAAACATAGTCAGCAAGAATAGTCAGTCTTCTTGTACTTAAGTCATCATTGTGCATTTCATATTTAATTCTGATGCAATTTCTGTGTTTCATCGATACTAAGAAGGTCCAAGGGATACAGTAAACCTGGATTGAAGCATCGGAATCTATAACTAGTGTCACAGTAATGGTTCAAACATAGACAGTAAGAAGAGTCAGACGTCTCGTACTTAAGTCGGCATTGTGCGTTTTGTATTTACTTCCGATGCAATTTCTGTGTTTCATCGTCAAGAAGAAGGACCAAGGGATACAGTAAACCTGAAGTGAAGCATCGGACTCTATAACTAGTGTCACAGGAATGGTTCAAAACATAGACAGTAGCAGAGTCAGTCTTCTTGTCTTTAAGTCGGCATTGTGCCTTTTATATTTAGTTCCGATGCAATTTCTGTGTTTCATCGGCAATAAGGTCAGAGGGATACAGTAAACCTGAAGTGAACCATCGGAATCCAAAACTAGTGTCACAGGAATGGTTCAAATCATAGACAGTAGGAAGAGTCAGTCTTCTTGTACTTAAGTCGGCATCGTGCCTTTTGTATTTAATTCCGATGCAATTTCTTCGTTTCATCGTCAATAAGAAGGTCCAAGGGATACAGTAAACCTGAAGTGAGACATCGGAATCTACAACTGGCGTCACAGGAATGGTTCAAAAGATAGACAGTAAGAAGAGTCAGTCTTCCTGTACTTAAGTCGGCATTGTGCCTTTTCTGTTTAATTCCGATGCTATTTAAGTGTTTCATCGTCAATAAGAAGGTCAGAGGGATACAGTAAACCTGAAGTGAAGCATCGGAATCTATAACTTGTTTCACAGGAATGGTTCAAAGCATAGTCAGTGAGAAGAGTCAGTCTTCTTGTACCTAAGTTGGCATAGTGCCTTTCATATGTGATTACGATGCAATTTCTGTGTTTCATCGTCAATAAGAAGGTCCAAGGGATACAGTAAACCTGGCGTGAAGCATCGGACCTATAACTAGTGTCACAGTAATGGTTCAAATCATAGACAGTAAGAAGAGTCAGACGTCTTTTACTTAAGTCGGCATTGTGCCTTTTGTATTTACTTCCGATGCAATTTCTGTGTTTCATAGTCAATGACAAGGTCCAAGGGATACAGTAAACCTGAAGTGAAGCATCGGAATCTATAACTAGTGTCACAAGAATGTTTCAAAACATAGTCAGTAAGTAGAGTCAGTCTTCTTGTCCTTAAGTCGGCATTCTACGTTTTCTATTTAATCCCGATGCAATTTTTGTTTCATCGCCAATAACAAGGTCCAAGGGATACAGTATACCTGGAGTGAAGCATCGGAATCTATAACTAGTGTCAATGGAATGGTTCAAAACATAGACAGTAAGAAGCGTCAGTCTTCTTGTACTTAAGTCGGCATTGTGCCTTTTGTATTTAATTCCGATGATATTTCTGTGTTTTATCGTCAATAAGAAGGACCAAGGGATACAGTAAACCTGGAGTGAAGCATCGGAATCTATAACTAGTGTCACAGGGATAGCTCAAAACATAGACAGTAAGAAGAGTCAGTCTTCTTGTACATAAGTTGGCATTGTGCCTTTTGTATTTAATTCCGATGCAATTTCTATGTTTCATCGTCAATAAGAAGGTCAGAGGGATACAGTAATCCTGAAGTGAAGCATCGGAATCTATAACTAGTGTCACAGGAATGGTTCAAATCATAGACAGTAGGAAGAGTCAGTCTTCTTGTACTTAAGTCGGCATCGTGCCTTTTGTATTTGATTCCGATGCAATTTCTGTGTTTCATCGTCAATAAGAAGGTCCAAGGGATACAGTAAACCTGAAGTGAGGCATCGGAATCTACAACTGGTGTCACAGGATTGGTTCAAAAGATAGACAGTAAGAAGAGTCAGTCTTCCTGTACTTAAGTCGGCATTGTGCTTTTTCTGTTTAATTCCGATGCTATTTAAGTGTTTCATCGTCAATAAGAAGGTCAGAGGGATACAGTAAACCTGAAGTGAAGCATCGGAATCTATAACTTGTTTCACAGGAATGGTTCAAAGCATAGTCAGTGAGCAGAGTCAGTCTTCTTGTACCTAAGTTGGCATTGTGCCTTTCATATGTGATTCCGATGCAATTTCTGTGTTTCATCGTCAATAAGAAGGTCCAAGGGATACAGTAAACCTGAAGTGAAGCATCGGAATCTATAACTAGTGTCAATGGAAAGGTTCAAAATATAGACAGTAGGAAGAGTCAGTCTTCTTGTACTTAAGTCGGCATTGTGCCTTTTCTATTTAATTCCGATGCAATTTCGTGTTTCATCGTCAATAAGTATGTCCAAGGGAAACAGAAATCCTGAAGTGAAGCATCGGAACCAATTACTAGTGTCACAGGAATGGTTCAAAACATAGTCAGTAAGAAGAGTCAGACTTCTTGCCCTTCAGTCGGCATTGTGCCTTTTGTATTTCATTCCGATGCAATTTCTGTGTTTCATCGGCAATAAGGTCAGAGGGATACAGTAAACCTGAAGTGAAGCATCGGAATCCAAAACTAGTGTCACAGGAATGGTTCAAATCATAGACAGTAGGAAGAGTCAGTCTTCTTGTACTTAAGTTGGCATTGTGCCTTTTGTATTTAATTCCGATGCAATTTCTGTGTTTCATCGTCAATACGAAAGGTCCAAGGTACACAGTATACCTGAAGTGAAGCATCGGAATCTATAACTAGTGTCACAGGAATGGTTCAATACATAGTCAGTAAGAAGAGTTAGTCTTCTTGTACTTAAGTCGGCATTGTGCCTTTTCTATTTAATTCCGATGCAATTTCTGTGTTTCATCGTCAATAAGGAGGTCCAAGGGATACAGTAAACCTGGAGTGAAGCATCGGAATCTATAACTAGTGTCACAGGAATGGTTCAAAACTTAGACAGTAAGAAGAGTCAGTCTTCTTGTACTTTAGTCGACATTGTGTCTTTTCTATTTAATTCCGATGCAATTCCTGTGTTTCATCGTCAATAAGAAGGTCCAAGGGATACAGTAAACCTGGAGTGAAGCATCGGAATCTATAACTAGTGTCACAGGAATGGTTCAATACATAGTCAGTAAGAAGAGTTAGTCTTCTTGTACTTAAGTCGGCATTGTGCCTTTTCTATTTAATTCCGATGCAATTTCTGTGTTTCATCGTCAATAAGGAGGTCCAAGGGATACAGTAAACCTGGAGTGAAGCATCGGAATCTATAACTAGTGTCACAGGAATGGTTCAAAACTTAGACAGTAAGAAGAGTCAGTCTTCTTGTACTTTAGTCGACATTGTGTCTTTTCTATTTAATTCCGATGCAATTCCTGTGTTTCATCGTCAATAAGAAGGTCCAAGGGATACAGTAAACCTGGAGTGTAGCATCGTAATCTATAACTAGTGTCACAAGAATGATTCAAAACATAGACAGTAGGAAGAGTCAGTCTTCTTGTACTTAAGTTGGCATTGTGCCTTTTGTATTTAATTCCGATGCAATTTCTGTGTTTCATCGTCAATACGAAAGGTCCAAGGTACACAGTATACCTGAAGTGAAGCATCGGAATCTATAACTAGTGTCACAGGAATGGTTCAAAACATAGTCAGTAAGAACAGTCAGTCTTGTTGTCCTTAAGTCGGCATTGTGCATTTTGTATTTAATTCCGATGCAATTTCTGTGATTCATCGTCAATAAGAAGGTCCAAGGTATAATGTAAACCTTAAGTGAGGCATCGGAATCTATAACTAGTGTCACAGGAATGGTTCAAATCTTAGACAGTAAGAAGAGTCAGTCTTCTTGTACTTAAGTCGGCATTGTGCCTTTTGTATTTAATTCCGATGCGATTCCTGTATTCCATCGTCAATAAGAAGGTCCATGGGATACAGTAAACCTGGAGTGAAGCATCGGAATCTATAACTAGTGTCACAGGAATGGTTCAAAACATAGACAGTATGAAGAGTCAGTCATCTTGTCCTTAATTCTGCATTGTCCCTTTTGTATTTCATTCGGATGCAATTTCTGTGTTTCATCGCCAATCAGAAGGTCCGAGGCATACAGTAAACCTGAAGTGAAGCATCGGAATTTGTAACTTGTATCACAGGAATGGTTCAAATCATAGTCTGTAAGAAGAGTCAGTCTTCTTGTACTTAAGTCGGAATTGTGCCTTTTATATTTAATTCCGATGATATTTCTGTGTTTTATCGTCAATAAGAAGGACCAAGGGATACAGTAAACCTGGAGTGAAGCATCGGAATCTATAACTAGTGTCACAGGGATGGCTCAAAACATAGACAGTAAGAAGAGTGAGACGTCTCGCTCTTAAGTCGGCATTCTGCCTTTTGTATTTAATTCCGATGCAATTTCTGTGTTTCATCGTCAATAAGAAGGTCCAAGGGATACAGTCAACCTGAAGTGAAGCATCGGAATGTATAACTAGTGTCACTGGAATGGTTCAAAATGTAGACAGTAAGAAGAGTCAGTCTTCTTGTACTTATGTCGGCATTGTGCCTTTTGTATTTAATTCCGATGCAATTTCTGTGATTCATTGTCCATAAGAAGGCCCAAGGGATACAGTAAACCTGAAGTGAAGAATCGGACTCTATACCTAGTGTCACAGAAATGGTTCAAAACATAGACAGTAGGAGAGTCAGTCTTCTTGTACTTAAGTCGGCATTGTGCCTTTTGTATTTAATTCCAATGCAATTTCTGTGTTTCATCGTCAATAAGAAGGTCAGAGAGATACAGTAAACCTGAAGTGAAGCATCGGAATCCAAAACTAGTGTCACAGGATTGGTTCAAAACATAGACAGAAGGATGAGTCAGTGTTCTTGTACTTAAGTCGGCATTGTGCCTTTTCTATTTAATTCCAATGCAATTTCTGTGTTTCATCGTCAATAAGAAGGTCCAAGGTATACAGTAAACCTGAAGTGGAGCATCGAAATATATAACTAGTGTCACAGGAATGGTTCAAATCATAGTCTGTAAGAAGAGTCAGTCTTCTTGTACTTAAGTCGGAATTGTGCCTTTTATATTTAATTCCGATGATATTTCTGTGTTTTATCGTCAATAAGAAGGACCAAGGGATACAGTAAACCTGGAGTGAAGCATCGGAATCTATAACTAGTGTCACAGGGATGGCTCAAAACATAAACAGTAAGAAGAGTCAGACGTCTCGCTCTTAAGTCGGCATTCTGCCTTTTGTATTTAATTCCGATGCAATTTCTGTGTTTCATCGTCAATAAGAAGGTCCAAGGGATACAGTCAACCTGAAGTGAAGCATCGGAATGTATAACTAGTGTCACTGGAATGGTTCAAAATGTAGACAGTAAGAAGAGTCAGTCTTCTTGTACTTATGTCGGCATTGTGCCTTTTGTATTTAATTCCGATGCAATTTCTGTGATTCATTGTCCATAAGAAGGCCCAAGGGATACAGTAAACCTGAAGTGAAGAATCGGACTCTATACCTAGTGTCACAGAAATGGTTCAAAACATAGACAGTAGGAGAGTCAGTCTTCTTGTACTTAAGTCGGCATTGTGCTTTTTGTATTTAATTCCAATGCAATTTCTGTGTTTCATCGTCAATAAGAAGGTCCAAGGTATACAGTAAACCTGAAGTGGAGCATCGAAATATTAAACTAGTGTCACAGGAATGGTTCAAAACATAGTCAGTAAGTAGAGTCAGTCTTCTTATACTTAAGTGGGCATTGTGAATTTTCTATTTAATTCCGATGCAAATTCTGTGTTTCATCGTCAATAAGAAGTTCCAAGGGATACAGTAAACCTGGAGTGAAGCATCGGAATCTATATCTAGTGTCACAGGAATGGTTCAAAACATAGACTGTAAGAAGAGTCAGTCTTCTTGTACTTAAGTCGACATTGTGCCTTTTCTATTTAATTCCGATGCAATTTCTGTGTTTCCTCGTCAATAAGAAGTTCAGAGGGATACAATAAACCTGAAGTGAAGCATCGGAATCTATAACTAGTGTCACAGGAATGGTTCAAAACATAGTCAGTAAGAACAGTCAGTCTTGTTGTCCTTAAGTCGGCATTGTGCATTTTGTATTTAATTCCGATGCAATTTCTGTGTTTCATCGTCAATAAGAAGGTCCAAGGTATACAGTAAACCTTAAGTGAAGCATCGGAATCTATAACTAGTGTCACAGGAATGGTTCAAACATAGTCAGTAAGAAGAGTCAGTCTTCTTGTACTTAAGTCGGCATTGTGCCTTTTCTATTTAATTCCGATGTAATTTCTGTGTTTCATCGTCAATAAGAATTTCCAAGAGATACAGTAAACCTGGAGTGAAGCATCGGAATCTATAACTACTGTCACAGGAATGGTTCAAAACATAGACAGTAAGAAGAGTCAGTCTTCTGGTACTTAAGTCGAGATTGTGCCTATTCAATTTAATTCCGATGCAATTTCTGTGTTTCATCGTCAATAAGAAGGACAGAGGGATACAATGAACCTGGAGTGTAGAATCGGAATCTATAACTAGTGTCACAGGAATGGTTCATATCTTAGACAGTAAGAAGAGACAGTCCTCGTGTACTTAAGTGGGCATTTTGCCTTTTGTATTTAATTCCGATGCAATTTCTGTGTTTCATCGTCAATAAGAAGGTCCAAGGGATACAGTAAATCTGGATTCTACCATTGGAATCTGTAACTAGCGTCACAGGAATGGTTCACATCATAGACAGTAAGAAGAGTCAGTTTTCGTGTACTTAAGTCGCCTTTTTGCCTTTTGTATTTAATTCCGATGCAATTTTTGTGTTTCATCGTCAACAAGAAGGTCCAAGGGATACAGTAAACCTGAAGTGAAGCATCGGAATCTATAACTAGTGTCACAGGAATGGTTGAAAACATAGTCAGTAAGAGGAGTCAGTCTTCTAGTACTTATGTTGGCATTGTGCCTTTTCTATTTAATTCCGATGCAATTTCTGTGTTTCATCGTCAAATAGAAGGTCCAAGGGATACAGTAAACCTGGAGTGAAGCATCGCAATCTACAACTAGTGTCAATGGTGTGGATCATAACATAGACAGTAAGAAGAGTCAGTCTTCTTGTACTTAAGTCGGCATTGTGCCTTTTGTATTTAATTCCGATGCAATTTCTGTGTTTCATTGTCAATAAGAAGGTCCAACGGATACAGTAAACCTCAAGTGAAGCATCGGAATCTATAACTAGTGTCACAGGATTGGTTCAAAACAAAGTCAGTAAGAAGAAACAGTCTTCTTGTCCTTAAGTGCGCATTGTGCCTTTTGTATTTAATTCCGATGCAATTTCAGTGTTTCATCGTCTATAAGAGGCTCCAAGGGATACTGTAAACCAGGAGTGTAGCATCGGAATCTATAACTAGTGTCACAGGAATGGTTCAAAACATAGTCAGTAAGAAGAGTCAGTCTTTTTGTACTGAAGTCGGCATTGTACCTTTTCTATTTAATTCCGATGCAATTTCTGTGTTTCATCGTAAATAACAAGGTCCAAAGGATACAGTAAACCTGGAGTGAATCATCTGAATCTATAACTAGTGTCAATGGAATGGTTCATAATATAGACAGTAAGAAGAGTCAGTCTTCTTGTACTTAAGTCGGCATTATGCCTTTGATATTTAATTCCGATGCAATTTCTGTGTTTCATCGTCAACAAGATGGTCCAAGGGATATAGTAAACCTGCAGTGAATCATCGGAATCTATAACTAGTGTCACAGGGACGGTTCATAACATAGACAGTAAGATGTTGCAGTATTCTTGTACTTAAGTCGGCATTGTGCTTTTCGAATTTATTTCCGATGCAATTTCTGTGTTTCATCCTTACTAAGAAGGTCAGAGAGGTACAGTAATCCTGAAGTTACGCATCGGAATCTGTAACTAGTGTTACAATTATGGTTCAAAGCATAGTCAGTAAGAAGAGTCAGTCCTCTTGTAGTTAAGTCGGCATTGTGCCTTTTGTATTGAATTCCGATGCAATTTCTGTGTTTCGTCGTCAATAAGAAGGTCCAAGGGATACAGTAAACCTGAAGTGAAGCATCGGAATCTATAACTAGTGTCACAGGAATGGTTCAAAGCATAGACAGTAGGAAGAGTCAGTCTTCTAGTACTTATGTCGGCATTGTGCCTTTTCTATTTATTAGCGATGCAATTTCTGTGTTTCATCGTCAACAAGTCGGTCAGAGGGTTACAGTACACCTGAAGTGAAGCATCGGAATCTAAAACTAGTGTCACAGGAATGGTTCAAAACATAGAGAGTTGGAACAGTCAGTCTTCTCGTACTTACGTTGGCATTGTGCCTTTCATATTTAATTTCGATGCAGTTTCTGTGTTTCACCGGCAATAAGAACGTCAGAGGGATACAGTAAAAATGTAGTGAAGCATCGGAATCTATAACTAGTGTCACAGTAATATTTCAAAGCATAGACAGTAAGAAGAGTCAGACGTCTTGTACTTAAGTCGGCATTGTTCCTTATGTATTTAATTCCGATGCAATTTCTGTGTTTCATCGTCAATAAGAAGGTCCATGGGAAACAGTAATCCTGAAGTTACGCATCGGAATCTGTAACTAGTGTTACAATTATGGTTCAAAGCATAGTCAGTAAGAAGAGTCAGTCCTCTTGTAGTTAAGTCGGCATTGTGCCTTTTGTATTGAATTCCGATGCAATTTCTGTGTTTCATCGTCAATAAGAAGGTCAGAGGGATACAGTAAACCTGAAGTGAAGCATCGGAATCCAAAACTAGTGTCACAGGAATGGTTCAAAACATAGGCAGAAGGATGAGTCAGTCTTCTTGTACTTAAGTCGGCATTGTGCCTTTTCTATTTAATTCCAATGCAATTTCTATGTTTCATCGTCAATAAGAAGGTCCAAGGTATACAGTAAACCTGAACTGGAGCATCGAAATATATAACTAGTGCCACAGGACTGGTTCAAAACATAATCAGTAAGAAGAGTCAGTCTTCTTATACTTAAGTGGGCATTGTGAATTTTCTATTTAATTCCGATGCAAATTCTGTATTTCATCGTCAATAAGAAGATCCAAGGGATACAGTAAACCTGGAGTGAAGCATCGGAATCTATAACTAGTGTCACAGGAATGGTTCAAAACATAGACAGTAAGAAGAGTCAGTCTTCTTATACTTAAGTCGACATTGTGCCTTTTCTATTTAATTCCGATGCAATTTCTGTGTTTCATCGTCAATAAGAGGGTCAGAGGGATACAATAAACCTGAAGTGAAGCATCGGAATCTATAACTAGTGTCTTAGGAATGGTTCAAATCATAGTCAGTAAGAACAGTCAGTCTTCTTGTCCTTAAGTCGGCATTGTGCATTTTGTATTTAATTCCGATGCAATTTCTGTGTTTCATCGTCATTACGAAGGTCCAAGGTATACAGTAAACCTTAAGTGAAACATCGGAATCTATAACTAGTGTCACAGCAATGGTTCAAAGCATAGTCAGTAACAAGAGTCAGTCTTCTTGTACTTAAGTCGGCATTGTGCCTTTTCCATTTAATTCCGATGCAATTTCTGTGTTTCATCGTCAATAAGAATTTCCAAGAGATACAGTAAACCTCGAGTGAAGCATCGGAATCTATAACTAGTGTCACAGGAATGGTTCAAAACATAGACAGTAAGAAGAGTCAGTCTTCTTGTACTTAAGTCGACATTGTGCCTATTCAATTTAATTCCGATGCAATTTCTGAGTTTCATCGACAATAAGAAGGTCCAAGTGATACAGTAAACCTGAAGTGAAGCATCGGAATCTATAACTAGTGTCATAGGAATGGTTCAAAACATAGTCAGTAAGGAGAGTCAGTCTTCTTGTACTTAAGTCGGCATTGTACGTTTTCCATTTAATTCCGATGCAATTTCTGTGTTCATCGCCAATAACAAGGTCCAAGGGATACAGTAAACCTGGAGTGTAGCATCGGAATCTATAACTAGTCTCAATGGAATGGTTCAAAACATAGACAGTAAGAAGCGTCAGTCTTCTTGTACTTAAGTCGGCATTGTGCCTTTTGTATTTAATTCCGAAGATATTTCTGTGTTTTATCGTCAATAAGAAGGACCAAGGGATACAGTAAACCTGGAGTGAAGCATCGGAATCTATAACTAGTGTCACAGCGATGGCTCAAAACATAGGCAGTAAGAAGAGTCAGTCTTCTTGTACATAAGTTGGCATTGTGCCTTTTATATTTAATTCCGATGCAATTTCTATGTTTCATCGTCAGTAAGAAGGTCAGAGGGATACAGTAATCCTGAAGTGAAGCATCGGAATCTATAACTAGTGTCACAGGAATGGTTCAAACATAGTCAGTAAGAATAGTCAGTCTTCTTGTACTTAAGTCATCATTGTGCATTATATATATAATTCTGATGCAATTACTGTGTTTCATCGTTACTAAGAAGGTCCAAGGGATACAGTAAACCTGGATTGAAGCATCGGAATCTATAACTAGTGTCACAGGAATGGTTCAAATCATAGACAGTAAGATGAGTCAGACTTCTTTTCCTTAAGTCGGCATTGTGCCCTTTGTATTTAATTCCGATGCAATTTCTGTGTTTCATCGTCAATAAGAAGATCCAAGAGATACAGAAAACCTGGAGTGAAGCATCGGAGCCTATAACTAGTGTCACAGGACTGGTTCAAAAATTGACAGTAATAAGAGTCAGTCTTCTTGTACTTAAGTTGGCATTGTGCTTTTTTATTTAATTCCGATGCAATTTCTGTGTTTCATCGTCAATAAGAAGGTCCAAGGCATACAGTAAACCTGAAGTAAACCATCGGAATCTACAACTAGTGTCACAGGAATGGTTCAAAGCATAGTCAGTAAGAGGAGTCAGTCTTCTTGTACTTAAGTTGGCATTGTGCCTTTCGTATGTAATTCCGATGCAATTTCTGTGTTTCATCGTCAATAAGAAGGTCCAACGGATACAGTAAACCTGCCGCGAAACATCGGAATCTATAACTAGTGTCACAGTAATGGTTCAAAATATAGACAGTAAGAAGAGTCAGACGTGTTGTACTTAAGACGGCATTGTGCGTTTTGTATTTACTTCCAATGCAATTTCTGTGTTTCAACGTCAATAAAATGGTCCAAGGGATACAGTAAACCTCAAGTGAAGCATCGGAATTTATAACTAGTGTCACTGGAATGGTTCAAAATATAGACAGTAAAAAGGGTCAGTCTTCTTGTACTTAAGTCGGCATTGTGCCTATTGTATATAATTCCGATGCAATTTCTGTGATTCATCGTCAAGAAGAAGGACCAAGGGATACAGTAAACCTGAAGTGAAGCATCGGACTCCATAACTAGTGTCACAGGAATGGTTCAAAACATAGACAGTAGAAGAGTCAGTCTTCTTGTCTTTAAGTCGGCATTGTGCCTTTTGTATTTAGTTCCGATGCAATTTCTGTGTTTCATCGGCAATAAGGTCAGTGGGATACAGTAAACCTGAAGTGAACCATCGGAATCCAAAACTAGTGTCACCGGAATGGTTCAAATCATAGACAGTAAGAAGAGTCAGACGTCTTTTACTTAAGTCGGCATTGTGCCTTTTGTATTTACTTCCGATGCAATTTCTGTGTTTCATAGTCAATGACAAGGTCCAAGGGATACAGTAAACCTGAAGTGAAGCATCGGAATCTATAACTAGTGTCAATGGAAAGGTTCAAATTATAGACAGTAGGAAGAGTCAGTCTTCTTGTACTTAAGTCGGCATTGTGCCTTTTCTATTTAATTCCGATGCAATTTCTGTGTTTCATAGTCAATAAGTATGTCCAAGGGAAACAGAAATCCTGAAGTGAAGCATCGGAACCAATGACTAGTGTCACAGGAATGGTTCAAAACATAGTCAGTAAGAAGAGTTCGTCTTCTTGTACTTAAGTCGGCATTGTGCCTTTTCTATTTAATTCCGATGCAATTTCTGTGTTTCATCGCCAATAACAAGGTCCACGGGATACAGTAAACCTGGAGTGAAGCATCGGAATCTATAACTAGTGTCACAGAAATGGTTCAAATCTTAGACAGTAAGAGGAGACAGTCCTCGTGTACTTAAGTCGGCATTTTGCCTTTTGTATTTAATTCCGATGATATTTCTGTGTTTCATCGTCAATAAGAAGGTCCAAGGGATACAGTAAACCTGAAGTGAAGCATCGGAATCTATAACTAGTGTCACAGGAATGGTTCAAAACATAGTCAGTAAGAAGAGTCAGTCTTCTTGTACTTAAGTCGGCATTGTACGTTTTCTATTTAATTCCGATGCAATTTCTGTGTTTCATCGCCAATAACAAGGTCCAAGGGAT
Organism: Schistocerca piceifrons; assembly: GCF_021461385.2. NCBI lineage: Eukaryota > Metazoa > Arthropoda > Insecta > Orthoptera > Acrididae > Schistocerca > Schistocerca piceifrons. The sequence continues at coordinate 130,179 of NW_025728045.1, forward strand.
ACAGTAAACCTGGAGTGAAGCATCGGAATCTATAACTAGTGTCAATGGAATCGTTCAAAACATAGGCAGTAAGAAGCGTCAGTCTTCTTGTACTTAAGTCGGCAGTTTGCCTTTTGTATTTATTCCGATGATATTTCTGTGTTTTATCGTCAATAAGAAGGACCAAGGGATACAGTAAACCTGGAGTGAAGCATCGGAATCTATAACTAGTGTCACAGGGATTGCTCAAAACATAGACAGTAAGAAGAGTCAGTCTTCTTGTACATAAGTTGGCATTTTGCCTTTTGTATTTAATTCCGATGCAATTTCTATGTTTCATCGTCAATAAGAAGGTCAGAGGGATACAGTAATCCTGAAGTGAAGCATCGGAATCTATAACTAGTGTCACAGGAATGGTTCAAACATAGTCAGTAAGAATAGTCAGTCTTCTTGTACTTAAGTCATCATTGTGCATTTTATATTTAATTCTGATGCAATTTCTGTGTTTCATCGTTACTAAGAAGGTCCAAGGGATACAGTAAACCTGGACTGAAGCATCGGAATCTATAACTAGTGTCACAGCAATGGTTCAAATCATAGACAGTAAGAAGAGTCAGACTTCTTTTCCTTAAGTCGGCATTGTGCCCTTTGTATGTAATTCCGATGCAATTTCTGTGTTTCATCGTCAATAAGAAGGTCCAAGAGATTCAGAAAACCTGGAGTGAAGCATCGGAGTCTATAACTAGTGTCACAGGACTGGTTCAAAAATTGACAGTAAGAAGGGTCAGTGTTCTTGTACTTAATTCGGCATTGTGCCTTTTGAATTTAATTCCGATGCCATTTCTGTGTTTCATCGTCAATAAGAAGGTCAGAGGGATACAGTAAACCTGAAGTGAAACATCGGAATCCATAACTAGTGCCACAGGAATGGTTCAAAACATAGTCAGTAATAAGAGTCAGTCTTCTTGTACTTAAGTCGACATTGTGTCTTTTCTATTTAATTCCGATGCAATTACTGTGTTTCATCGTCAATAAGAAGGTCAGAGGGATACAATAAACCTGAAGTGAAGCATCGGAATCTATAACTAGTGTCACAGGAATGGTTCAAAACATAGTCAGTAAGAACAGTCAGGCCTTTTTACCTTAAGTCGGCATTGTGCCCTTTGTATTTAATTCCTATGTAATCTCTGTGTTTCATCGTCAATAAGAAGGTCCAATTGATACAGTAAACCTGGAGTGTAGCATCGGAATCTATAACTAGTGTCACAGGAATGGTTCAAAACATAGACAGTAAGAAGAGTCAGTCTTCTTGTACTTAAGTCGGCATTGTACGTTTTCTATTTAATTCCAATGCAATTTCTGTGTTTCATTACCAATAACAAGGTCCAAGGGATACAGTAAACCTGGAGTGAAGCATCGGAATCCATAACTAGTGTCAATGGAATGGTTCAAAACATAGACAGTAAGAAGCGTCAGTCTTCTTGTACTTAAGTCGGCATTGTGCCTTTTGTATTTAATTCCGATGCGATTCCTGTGTTTCATTGTCAATAAGAAGGTCAGAGGGATACAGTAATCCTGAAGTGAAGCATCGGAATCTATAACTAGTGTCACAGGAATGGTTCAAACATAGTCAGTAAGAATAGTCAGTCTTCTTGTACTTAAGTCATCATTGTGCATTTTATATTTAATTCTGATGCAATTTCTGTGTTTCATCGTTACTAAGAAGGTCCAAGGGATACAGTAAACCTGGACTGAAGCATCGGAATCTATAACTAGTGTCACAGCAATGGTTCAAATCATAGACAGTAAGAAGAGTCAGACTTCTTTTCCTTAAGTCGGCATTGTGCCCTTTGTATGTAATTCCGATGCAATTTCTGTGTTTCATCGTCAATAAGAAGGTCCAAGAGATACAGAAAACCTGGAGTGAAGCATCGGAGTCTATAACTAGTGTCACAGGACTGGTTCAAAAATTGACAGTAAGAAGGGTCAGTGTTCTTGTACTTAATTCGGCATTGTGCCTTTTGAATTTAATTCCGATGCCATTTCTGTGTTTCATCGTCAATAAGAAGGTCAGAGGGATACAGTAAACCTGAAGTGAAACATCGGAATCCATAACTAGTGCCACAGGAATGGTTCAAAACATAGTCAGTAATAAGAGTCAGTCTTCTTGTACTTAAGTCGACATTGTGTCTTTTCTATTTAATTCCGATGCAATTACTGTGTTTCATCGTCAATAAGAAGGTCAGAGGGATACAATAAACCTGAAGTGAAGCATCGGAATCTATAACTAGTGTCACAGGAATGGTTCAAAACATAGTCAGTAAGAACAGTCAGGCCTTTTTACCTTAAGTCGGCATTGTGCCCTTTGTATTTAATTCCTATGTAATCTCTGTGTTTCATCGTCAATAAGAAGGTCCAATTGATACAGTAAACCTGGAGTGTAGCATCGGAATCTATAACTAGTGTCACAGGAATGGTTCAAAACATAGACAGTAAGAAGAGTCAGTCTTCTTGTACTTAAGTCGGCATTGTACGTTTTCTATTTAATTCCAATGCAATTTCTGTGTTTCATTACCAATAACAAGGTCCAAGGGATACAGTAAACCTGGAGTGAAGCATCGGAATCCATAACTAGTGTCAATGGAATGGTTCAAAACATAGACAGTAAGAAGCGTCAGTCTTCTTGTACTTAAGTCGGCATTGTGCCTTTTGTATTTAATTCCGATGCGATTCCTGTGTTTCATTGTCAATAAGAAGGTCCAGGGGATACAGTAAACATGGAGTAAAGCATCGGAATCTATAACTAGTGTCACAGGAATGGTTCAAAACATAGACAATATGAAGAGTCAGTCATCTTGTACTTAATTCTGCATTGTCCCTTTTGTATTTAATTCCGATGCAATTTCTGTGTTTCATCGCCAATCAGAAGGTCCGAGGCATACAGTAAGCCTGAAGTGAAGCATCGGAATTTGTAACTAGTGTCACACGAATAGTTCAAATCATAGTCAGTAAGAAGAGTCAGTCTTCTTGTACATAAGTCGGCATTGTGCCTTTTGTATTTAATTCCGATGATATTTCTGGGTTTTATCGTCAATAAGAAGGACCAAGGAATACAGTAAACCTGGAGTGAAGCATCGGAATCTATAACTAGTGTCACAGGGATGGCTCAAAACATAGACAGTAAGAAGAGTCTGACGTCTCGTACTTAATTCGGCATTGTACCTTTTGTATTTAATTCCGATGCAATTTCTGTGTTTCATCGTCAACAAGAAGGTCCAAGGGATACAGTCAACCTGAAGTGAAGCATCGGAATGTATAACTAGTGTCACTGGAATGGTTCAAAATGTAGACAGTAAGAAGAGTCAGTCTTCTTGTACTTATGTCGGCATTGTGCCTTTTGTATTTAATTCCGATGCAATTTCTGTGATTCATCGTCCATAAGAAGGCCCAAGGGATACAGTTAACCTGAAGTGAAGAATCGGAATCTATAACTAGTGTCATAGAAATGGTTCAAAACATAGACAGTAGAAGAGTCAGTCTTCTTGTACTTAAATTGGCATTGTACCTTTTGTATTTAATTCCGATGCAATTTCTGTCTTTCATCGTCAATAAGAAGGTTAAAGGGAAACAGTAAACCTGAAGCGAAGCATCGGAATCTATAACTAGTGTCACAGGAATGGTTCAAAACATTGTCAGTAAGAAGAGTCAGTCTTCTTGTCCTTAAGTCGGCATTGTGCTTTTTGTATTTAGATCCGATGCAATTTCTGTGTTTCATCGGCAATAAGGTCAGAGGGATACAGTAAACCTGAAGTGAAACATCGGAATCTATAACTAGTCTCACATTAATTGTTCAAAACATAGACAGCAGGAAGTGTCAGTCTTCTTGTACTTAAATCGGCATTGTGCCTTTTGTATTTAATTCCGATGCAATTTCTGTGTTTCATCGTCAATAAGAAGGTCAGAGAGATACAGTAAACCTGAAGTGAAGCATCGGAATCCAAAGTTGTGTCACAGGAATGGTTCAAAACATGGACAGAAGGATAAGTCAGTCTTCTTGTACTTAAGTCGGCATTGTGGCTTTTCTATTTAATTCCAATGCAATTTCTGTGTTTCATCGTCACAAAGAAGGTCCAAGGTATACAGTAAACCTGAAGTGGAGCATCGAAATATATAACTAGTGTCACGGGAATGGTTCAAAACACAGTCAGTAAGAAGAGTCAGTCTTCTTATACTTAAGTGGGCATCGTGAATTTTCTATTTAAATCCGATGCAAATTCTGTGTTTCATCGTCAATAAGAAGTTCCAAGGGATACAGTAAACCTGGAGTGAAGCATCGGAATCTATAACTAGTGTCACAGGAATGGTTCAAAGCATAGACAGTAAGAAGAGTCAGTCTTCTTGTACTTAAGTCGATATTGTGCCTTTTCTATTTCATTCCGATGCAATTTCTGTGTTTCCTCGTCAATAAGAGGGTCAGAGGGATACAGTAAACCTGAAGTGAAGCATCGGAATCTATAACTAGTGTCACAGGAATGGTTCAAAACATAGTCAGTAAGAAGAGTCAGTCTTCTTGTACTTAAGTCGGCATTGTACGTTTTCTATTTAATTCCGATGCAATTTCTGTGTTTCATCGCCAATAACAAGGTCCAAGGGATACAGTAAACCTGGAGTGAAGCATCGGAATCTATAACTAGTGTCAATGGAATCGTTCAAAACATAGGCAGTAAGAAGCGTCAGTCTTCTTGTACTTAAGTCGGCATTTTGCCTTTTGTATTTAATTCCGATGATATTTCTGTGTTTTATCGTCAATAAGAAGGACCAAGGGATACAGTAAACCTGGAGTGAAGCATCGGAATCTATAACTAGTGTCACAGGGATTGCTCAAAACATAGACAGTAAGAAGAGTCAGTCTTCTTGTACATAAGTTGGCATTGTGCCTTTTGTATTTAATTCCGATGCAATTTCTATGTTTCATCGTCAATAAGAAGGTCAGAGGGATACAGTATTCCTGAAGTGAAGCATCGGAATCTATAACTAGTGTCACAGGAATGGTTCAAACATAGTCAGTAAGAATAGTCAGTCTTCTTGTACTTAAGTCATCATTGTGCATTTTATATTTAATTCTGATGCAATTTCTGTGTTTCATCGTTACTAAGAAGGTCCAAGGGATACAGTAAACCTGGATTGAAGCATCGGAATCTATAACTAGTGTCACAGCAATGGTTCAAATCATAGACAGTAAGAAGAGTCAGACTTCTTTTCCTTAAGTCGGCATTGTGCCCTTTGTATTTAATTCCGATGCAATTTCTGTGTTTCATCGTCAATAAGAAGGTCCAAGAGATACAGAAAACCTGGAGTGAAGCATCGGAGTCTATAAGTAGTGTCACAGGACTGGTTCAAAAATTGACAGTAATAAGAGTCAGTCTTCTTGTACTTAAGTTGGCATTGTGCTTTTTTATTTAATTCCGATGCAATTTCTGTGTTTCATCGTCAATAAGAAGGTCCAAGGCATACAGTAAACCTGAAGTAAACCATCGGAATCTACAACTAGTGTCACAGGAATGGTTCAAAGCATAGTCAGTAAGAAGAGTCAGTCTTCTTGTACTTAAGTTGGCATTGTGCCTTTCGTATGTAATTCCGATGCAATTTCTGTGTTTCATCGTCAATAAGAAGGTCCAACGGATACAGTAAACCTGCCGCGAAACATCGGAATCTATAACTAGTGTCACAGTAATGGTACAAAATATAGACAGTAAGAAGAGTCAGACGTGTTGTACTTAAGACGGCATTGTGCGTTTTGTATTTACTTCCGATGCAATTTCTGTGTTTCAACGTCAATAAGATGGTCCAAGGGATACAGTAAACCTCAAGTGAAGCATCGGAATTTAAAACTAGTGTCACTGGAATGGTTCAAAATATAGACAGTAAAAAGGTTCAGTCTTCTTGTACTTAAGTCGGCATTGTGCCTATTGTATATAATTCCGATGCAATTTCTGTGATTCATCGTCAAGAAGAAGGACCAAGGGATACAGTAAACCTGAAGTGAAGCATCGGACTCCATAACTAGTGTCACAGGAATGGTTCAAAACATAGACAGTAGAAGAGTCAGTCTTCTTGTCTTTAAGTCGGCATTGTGCCTTTTGTATTTAGTTCCGATGCAATTTCTGTGTTCCATCGGCAATAAGGTCAGTGGGATACAGTAAACCTGAAGTGAACCATCGGAATCCAAAACTAGTGTCACCGGAATGGTTCAAATCATAGACAGTAAGAAGAGTCAGACGTCTTTTACTTAAGTCGGCATTGTGCCTTTTGTATTTACTTCCGATGCAATTTCTGTGTTTCATAGTCAATGACAAGGTCCAAGGGATACAGTAAACCTGAAGTGAAGCATCGGAATCTGTAACTAGTGTCAATGGAAAGGTTCAAATTATAGACAGTAGGAAGAGTCAGTCTTCTTGTACTTAAGTCGGCATTGTGCCTTTTCTATTTAATTCCGATGCAATTTTTGTGTTTCATCGTCAATAAGTATGTCCAAGGGAAACAGAAATCCTGAAGTGAAGCATCGGAACCAATTACTAGTGTCACAGGAATGGTTCAAAACATAGTCAGTAAGAAGAGTTCGTCTTCTTGTACTTAAGTCGGCATTGTGCCTTTTCTATTTAATTCCGATGCAATTTCTGTGTTTCATCGCCAATAACAAGGTCCACGGGATACAGTAAACCTGGAGTGAAGCATCGGAATCTATAACTAGTGTCACAGAAATGGTTCAAATCTTAGACAGTAAGAGGAGACAGTCCTCGTGTACTTAAGTCGGCATTTTGCCTTTTGTATTTAATTCCGATGATAATTCTGTGTTTCATCGTCAATAAGAAGGTCCAAGGGATACAGTAAACCTGAAGTGAAGCATCGGAATCTATAACTAGTGTCACAGGAATGGTTCAAAACATAGACAGTAAGAAGAGTCAGTCTTCTTGTACTTAAGTCGACATTGTGCCTTTTCTATTTAATTCCGATGCAATTTCTGTGTTTCCTCGTCAATAAGAGGGTCAGAGGGATACAGTAAACCTGAAGTGGAGCATCGAAATATATAACTAGTGTCACAGGAATGGTTCAAAACATAGTCAGTAAGAAGAGTCGGTCTTCTTGTCCTTAAGTCGGCATTGTGCTTTTTGTATTTAATTCCGATGCAATTTCTGTGTTTCATCGTCAATAAGAAGGTCCAAGAGATACAGAAAACCTGGAGTGAAGCATCGGAGTCTATAACTAGTGTCACAGGACTGGTTCAAAAATTGACAGTAAGAAGGGTCAGTGTTCTTGTACTTAATTCGGCATTGTGCCTTTTGAATTTAATCCCGATGCCATTTCTGTGTTTCATCGTCAATAAGAAGGTCAGAGGCATACAGTAAACCTGAAGTGAAACATCGGAATCCATAACTAGTGCCACAGGAATGGTTCAAAACATAGTCAGTAAGAAGAGTCAGTCTTCTTGTATTTAAGTCGGCATTGTGCCTTTTTATTTAATTCCGATGCAATTTCTGTGTTTCATCGTCAATAAGAAGGTCCAAGGGATACAGTAAACCTGAAGTAAACCATCGGAATCTACAACTAGTGTCACAGGAATGGTTCAAAGCATAGTCAGTAAGAGGAGTCAGTCTTCTTGTACTTAAGTTCGCATTGTGCCTTTCGTATGTAATTCCGATGCAATTTCTGTGTTTCATCGTCAATAAGAAGGTTCAACGGATACAGTAAACCTGCCGCGAAACATCGGAATCTATAACTAGTGTCACAGGAATGGTTCAAAACATAGTCAGTAAGAAGAGTCAGTCTTCTTGTCCTTAAGTCGGCATTGTGCTTTTTGTATTTAGATCCGATGCAATTTCTGTGTTTCATCGGCAATAAGGTCAGAGGGATACAGTAAACCTGAAGTGAAACATCGGAATCTATAACTAGTCTCACATTAATGGTTCAAAACATAGACAGCAGGAAGCGTCAGTCTTCTTGTACTTAAATCGGCATTGTGCCTTTTGTATTTAATTCCGATGCAATTTCTGTGTTTCATCGTCAATAAGAAGGTCAGAGAGATACAGTAAACCTGAAGTGAAGCATCGGAATCCAAAGTTGTGTCACAGGAATGGTTCAAAACATGGACAGAAGGATAAGTCAGTCTTCTTGTACTTAAGTCGGCATTGTGCCTTTTCTATTTAATTCCGATGCAATTTCTGTGTTTCATCGTCAATAAGTATGTCCAAGGGAAACAGAAATCCTGAAGTGAAGCATCGGAACCAATGACTAGTGTCACAGGAATGGTTCAAAACATAGTCAGTAAGAAGAGTTCGTCTTCTTGTACTTAAGTCGGCATTGTGCCTTTTCTATTTAATTCCGATGCAATTTCTGTGTTTCATCGCCAATAACAAGGTCCACGGGATACAGTAAACCTGGAGTGAAGCATCGGAATCTATAACTAGTGTCACAGAAATGGTTCAAATCTTAGACAGTAAGAAGAGTCAGTCTTCTTGTACTTAAGTCGACATTGTGCCTTTTCTATTTCATTCCGATGCAATTTCTGTGTTTCCTCGTCAATAAGAGGGTCAGAGGGATACAGTAAACCTGAAGTGAAGCATCGGAATCTATAACTAGTGTCACAGGAATGGTTCAAAACATAGTCAGTAAGAAGAGTCAGTCTTCTTGTACTTAAGTCGGCATTGTACGTTTTCTATTTAATTCCGATGCAATTTCTGTGTTTCATCGCCAATAACAAGGTCCAAGGGATACAGTAAACCTGGAGTGAAGCATCGGAATCTATAACTAGTGTCAATGGAATCGTTCAAAACATAGGCAGTAAGAAGCGTCAGTCTTCTTGTACTTAAGTCGGCATTTTGCCTTTTGTATTTAATTCCGATGATATTACTGTGTTTTATCGTCAATAAGAAGGACCAAGGGATACAGTAAACCTGGAGTGAAGCATCGGAATCTATAACTAGTGTCACAGGGATTGCTCAAAACATAGACAGTAAGAAGAGTCAGTCTTCTTGTACATAAGTTGGCATTGTGCCTTTTGTATTTAATTCCGATGCAATTTCTATGTTTCATCGTCAATAAGAAGGTCAGAGGGATACAGAAATCCTGAAGTGAAGCATCGGAATCTATAACTAGTGTCACAGGAATGGTTCAAACATAGTCAGTAAGAATAGTCAGTCTTCTTGTACTTAAGTCATCATTGTGCATTTTATATTTAATTCTGATGCAATTTCTGTGTTTCATCGTTACTAAGAAGGTCCAAGGGATACAGTAAACCTGGATTGAAGCATCGGAATCTATAACTAGTGTCACAGCAATGGTTCAAATCATAGACAGTAAGAAGAGTCAGACTTCTTTTCCTTAAGTCGGCATTGTGCCCTTTGTATTTAATTCCGATGCAATTTCTGTGTTTCATCGTCAATAAGAAGGTCCAAGAGATACAGAAAACCTGGAGTGAAGCATCGGAGTCTATAACTAGTGTCACAGGACTGGTTCAAAAATTGACAGTAATAAGAGTCAGTCTTCTTGTACTTAAGTTGGCATTGTGCTTTTTTATTTAATTCCGATGCAATTTCTGTGTTTCATCGTCAATAAGAAGGTCCAAGGCATACAGTAAACCTGAAGTAAACCATCGGAATCTACAACTAGTGTCACAGGAATGGTTCAAAGCATAGTCAGTAAGAAGAGTCAGTCTTCTTGTACTTAAGTTGGCATTGTGCCTTTCGTATGTAATTCCGATGCAATTTCTGTGTTTCATCGTCAATAAGGAGGTCCAACGGATACAGTAAACCTGCCGCGAAACATCGGAATCTATAACTAGTGTCACAGTAATGGTACAAAATATAGACAGTAAGAAGAGTCAGACGTGTTGTACTTAAGACGGCATTGTGCGTTTTGTATTTACTTCCGATGCAATTTCTGTGTTTCAACGTCAATAAGATGGTCCAAGGGATACAGTAAACCTCAAGTGAAGCATCGGAATTTAAAACTAGTGTCACTGGAATGGTTCAAAATATTGACAGTAAAAAGGGTCAGTCTTCTTGTACTTAAGTCGGCATTGTGCCTATTGTATATAATTCCGATGCAATTTCTGTGATTCATCGTCAAGAAGAAGGACCAAGGGATACAGTAAACCTGAAGTGAAGCATCGGACTCCATAACTAGTGTCACAGGAATGGTTCAAAACATAGACAGTAGAAGAGTCAGTCTTCTTGTCTTTAAGTCGGCATTGTGCCTTTTGTATTTAGTTCCGATGCAATTTCTGTGTTCCATCGGCAATAAGGTCAGTGGGATACAGTAAACCTGAAGTGAACCATCGGAATCCAAAACTAGTGTCACCGGAATGGTTCAAATCATAGACAGTAAGAAGAGTCAGACGTCTTTTACTTAAGTCGGCATTGTGCCTTTTGTATTTACTTCCGATGCAATTTCTGTGTTTCATAGTCAATGACAAGGTCCAAGGGATACAGTAAACCTGAAGTGAAGCATCGGAATCTGTAACTAGTGTCAATGGAAAGGTTCAAATTATAGACAGTAGGAAGAGTCAGTCTTCTTGTACTTAAGTCGGCATTGTGCCTTTTCTATTTAATTCCGATGCAATTTTTGTGTTTCATCGTCAATAAGTATGTCCAAGGGAAACAGAAATCCTGAAGTGAAGCATCGGAACCAATTACTAGTGTCACAGGAATGGTTCAAAACATAGTCAGTAAGAAGAGTCAGTCTTCTTGTACTTAAGTCGGCATTGTACGTTTTCTATTTAATTCCGATGCAATTTCTGTGTTTCATCGCCAATAACAAGGTCCAAGGGATACAGTAAACCTGGAGTGAAGCATCGGAATCTATAACTAGTGTCAATGGAATCGTTCAAAACATAGGCAGTAAGAAGCGTCAGTCTTCTTGTACTTAAGTCGGCAGTTTGCCTTTTGTATTTATTCCGATGATATTTCTGTGTTTTATCGTCAATAAGAAGGACCAAGGGATACAGTAAACCTGGAGTGAAGCATCGGAATCTATAACTAGTGTCACAGGGATTGCTCAAAACATAGACAGTAAGAAGAGTCAGTCTTCTTGTACATAAGTTGGCATTTTGCCTTTTGTATTTAATTCCGATGCAATTTCTATGTTTCATCGTCAATAAGAAGGTCAGAGGGATACAGTAATCCTGAAGTGAAGCATCGGAATCTATAACTAGTGTCACAGGAATGGTTCAAACATAGTCAGTAAGAATAGTCAGTCTTCTTGTACTTAAGTCATCATTGTGCATTTTATATTTAATTCTGATGCAATTTCTGTGTTTCATCGTTACTAAGAAGGTCCAAGGGATACAGTAAACCTGGACTGAAGCATCGGAATCTATAACTAGTGTCACAGCAATGGTTCAAATCATAGACAGTAAGAAGAGTCAGACTTCTTTTCCTTAAGTCGGCATTGTGCCCTTTGTATGTAATTCCGATGCAATTTCTGTGTTTCATCGTCAATAAGAAGGTCCAAGAGATACAGAAAACCTGGAGTGAAGCATCGGAGTCTATAACTAGTGTCACAGGACTGGTTCAAAAATTGACAGTAAGAAGGGTCAGTGTTCTTGTACTTAATTCGGCATTGTGCCTTTTGAATTTAATTCCGATGCCATTTCTGTGTTTCATCGTCAATAAGAAGGTCAGAGGGATACAGTAAACCTGAAGTGAAACATCGGAATCCATAACTAGTGCCACAGGAATGGTTCAAAACATAGTCAGTAATAAGAGTCAGTCTTCTTGTACTTAAGTCGACATTGTGTCTTTTCTATTTAATTCCGATGCAATTACTGTGTTTCATCGTCAATAAGAAGGTCAGAGGGATACAATAAACCTGAAGTGAAGCATCGGAATCTATAACTAGTGTCACAGGAATGGTTCAAAACATAGTCAGTAAGAACAGTCAGGCCTTTTTACCTTAAGTCGGCATTGTGCCCTTTGTATTTAATTCCTATGTAATCTCTGTGTTTCATCGTCAATAAGAAGGTCCAAGGGATACAGTAAACCTGAAGTGAAGCATCGGAATCTATAACTAGTGTCACAGGAATGGTTCAAAACATAGTCAGTAAGAAGAGTCAGTCTTCTTGTACTTAAGTCGGCATTGTACGTTTTCTATTTAATTCCGATGCAATTTCTGTGTTTCATCGCCAATAACAAGGTCCAAGGGATACAGTAAACCTGGAGTGAAGCATCGGAATCTATAACTAGTGTCAATGGAATCGTTCAAAACATAGGCAGTAAGAAGCGTCAGTCTTCTTGTACTTAAGTCGGCAGTTTGCCTTTTGTATTTATTCCGATGATATTTCTGTGTTTTATCGTCAATAAGAAGGACCAAGGGATACAGTAAACCTGGAGTGAAGCATCGGAATCTATAACTAGTGTCACAGGGATTGCTCAAAACATAGACAGTAAGAAGAGTCAGTCTTCTTGTACATAAGTTGGCATTTTGCCTTTTGTATTTAATTCCGATGCAATTTCTATGTTTCATCGTCAATAAGAAGGTCAGAGGGATACAGTAATCCTGAAGTGAAGCATCGGAATCTATAACTAGTGTCACAGGAATGGTTCAAACATAGTCAGTAAGAATAGTCAGTCTTCTTGTACTTAAGTCATCATTGTGCATTTTATATTTAATTCTGATGCAATTTCTGTGTTTCATCGTTACTAAGAAGGTCCAAGGGATACAGTAAGCCTGGACTGAAGCATCGGAATCTATAACTAGTGTCACAGCAATGGTTCAAATCATAGACAGTAAGAAGAGTCAGACTTCTTTTCCTTAAGTCGGCATTGTGCCCTTTGTATGTAATTCCGATGCAATTTCTGTGTTTCATCGTCAATAAGAAGGTCCAAGAGATACAGAAAACCTGGAGTGAAGCATCGGAGTCTATAACTAGTGTCACAGGACTGGTTCAAAAATTGACAGTAAGAAGGGTCAGTGTTCTTGTACTTAATTCGGCATTGTGCCTTTTGAATTTAATTCCGATGCCATTTCTGTGTTTCATCGTCAATAAGAAGGTCAGAGGGATACAGTAAACCTGAAGTGAAACATCGGAATCCATAACTAGTGCCACAGGAATGGTTCAAAACATAGTCAGTAATAAGAGTCAGTCTTCTTGTACTTAAGTCGACATTGTGTCTTTTCTATTTAATTCCGATGCAATTACTGTGTTTCATCGTCAATAAGAAGGTCAGAGGGATACAATAAACCTGAAGTGAAGCATCGGAATCTATAACTAGTGTCACAGGAATGGTTCAAAACATAGTCAGTAAGAACAGTCAGGCCTTTTTACCTTAAGTCGGCATTGTGCCCTTTGTATTTAATTCCTATGTAATCTCTGTGTTTCATCGTCAATAAGAAGGTCCAATTGATACAGTAAACCTGGAGTGTAGCATCGGAATCTATAACTAGTGTCACAGGAATGGTTCAAAACATAGACAGTAAGAAGAGTCGGTCTTCTTGTACTTAAGTCGGCATTGTACGTTTTCTATTTAATTCCAATGCAATTTCTGTGTTTCATTACCAATAACAAGGTCCAAGGGATACAGTAAACCTGGAGTGAAGCATCGGAATCCATAACTAGTGTCAATGGAATGGTTCAAAACATAGACAGTAAGAAGCGTCAGTCTTCTTGTACTTAAGTCGGCATTGTGCCTTTTGTATTTAATTCCGATGCGATTCCTGTGTTTCATTGTCAATAAGAAGGTCCAGGGGATACAGTAAACATGGAGTAAAGCATCGGAATCTATAACTAGTGTCACAGGAATGGTTCAAAACATAGACAATATGAAGAGTCAGTCATCTTGTACTTAATTCTGCATTGTCCCTTTTGTATTTAATTCCGATGCAATTTCTGTGTTTCATCGCCAATCAGAAGGTCCGAGGCATACAGTAAGCCTGAAGTGAAGCATCGGAATTTGTAACTAGTGTCACACGAATAGTTCAAATCATAGTCAGTAAGAAGAGTCAGTCTTCTTGTACATAAGTCGGCATTGTGCCTTTTGTATTTAATTCCGATGATATTTCTGGGTTTTATCGTCAATAAGAAGGACCAAGGAATACAGTAAACCTGGAGTGAAGCATCGGAATCTATAACTAGTGTCACAGGGATGGCTCAAAACATAGACAGTAAGAAGAGTCTGACGTCTCGTACTTAATTCGGCATTGTACCTTTTGTATTTAATTCCGATGCAATTTCTGTGTTTCATCGTCAACAAGAAGGTCCAAGGGATACAGTCAACCTGAAGTGAAGCATCGGAATGTATAACTAGTGTCACTGGAATGGTTCAAAATGTAGACAGTAAGAAGAGTCAGTCTTCTTGTACTTATGTCGGCATTGTGCCTTTTGTATTTAATTCCGATGCAATTTCTGTGATTCATCGTCCATAAGAAGGCCCAAGGGATACAGTTAACCTGAAGTGAAGAATCGGAATCTATAACTAGTGTCATAGAAATGGTTCAAAACATAGACAGTAGAAGAGTCAGTCTTCTTGTACTTAAATTGGCATTGTACCTTTTGTATTTAATTCCGATGCAATTTCTGTCTTTCATCGTCAATAAGAAGGTTAAAGGGAAACAGTAAACCTGAAGCGAAGCATCGGAATCTATAACTAGTGTCACAGGAATGGTTCAAAACATTGTCAGTAAGAAGAGTCAGTCTTCTTGTCCTTAAGTCGGCATTGTGCTTTTTGTATTTAGATCCGATGCAATTTCTGTGTTTCATCGGCAATAAGGTCAGAGGGATACAGTAAACCTGAAGTGAAACATCGGAATCTATAACTAGTCTCACATTAATTGTTCAAAACATAGACAGCAGGAAGTGTCAGTCTTCTTGTACTTAAATCGGCATTGTGCCTTTTGTATTTAATTCCGATGCAATTTCTGTGTTTCATCGTCAATAAGAAGGTCAGAGAGATACAGTAAACCTGAAGTGAAGCATCGGAATCCAAAGTTGTGTCACAGGAATGGTTCAAAACATGGACAGAAGGATAAGTCAGTCTTCTTGTACTTAAGTCGGCATTGTGGCTTTTCTATTTAATTCCAATGCAATTTCTGTGTTTCATCGTCAATAAGAAGGTCCAAGGTATACAGTAAACCTGAAGTGGAGCATCGAAATATATAACTAGTGTCACGGGAATGGTTCAAAACACAGTCAGTAAGAAGAGTCAGTCTTCTTATACTTAAGTGGGCATCGTGAATTTTCTATTTAAATCCGATGCAAATTCTGTGTTTCATCGTCAATAAGAAGTTCCAAGGGATACAGTAAACCTGGAGTGAAGCATCGGAATCTATAACTAGTGTCACAGGAATGGTTCAAAGCATAGACAGTAAGAAGAGTCAGTCTTCTTGTACTTAAGTCGATATTGTGCCTTTTCTATTTCATTCCGATGCAATTTCTGTGTTTCCTCGTCAATAAGAGGGTCAGAGGGATACAGTAAACCTGAAGTGAAGCATCGGAATCTATAACTAGTGTCACAGGAATGGTTCAAAACATAGTCAGTAAGAAGAGTTCGTCTTCTTGTACTTAAGTCGGCATTGTGCCTTTTCTATTTAATTCCGATGCAATTTCTGTGTTTCATCGCCAATAACAAGGTCCACGGGATACAGTAAACCTGGAGTGAAGCATCGGAATCTATAACTAGTGTCACAGAAATGGTTCAAATCTTAGACAGTAAGAGGAGACAGTCCTCGTGTACTTAAGTCGGCATTTTGCCTTTTGTATTTAATTCCGATGATAATTCTGTGTTTCATCGTCAATAAGAAGGTCCAAGGGATACAGTAAACCTGAAGTGAAGCATCGGAATCTATAACTAGTGTCACAGGAATGGTTCAAAACATAGTCAGTAAGAAGAGTCGGTCTTCTTGTCCTTAAGTCGGCATTGTGCTTTTTGTATTTAATTCCGATGCAATTTCTGTGTTTCATCGTCAATAAGAAGGTCCAAGAGATACAGAAAACCTGGAGTGAAGCATCGGAGTCTATAACTAGTGTCACAGGACTGGTTCAAAAATTGACAGTAAGAAGGGTCAGTGTTCTTGTACTTAATTCGGCATTGTGCCTTTTGAATTTAATCCCGATGCCATTTCTGTGTTTCATCGTCAATAAGAAGGTCAGAGGGATACAGTAAACCTGAAGTGAAACATCGGAATCCATAACTGGTGCCACAGGAATGGTTCAAAACATAGTCAGTAAGAAGAGTCAGTCTTCTTGTATTTAGGTCGGCATTGTGCCTTTTTATTTAATTCCGATGCAATTTCTGTGTTTCATCGTCAATAAGAAGGTCCAAGGGATACAGTAAACCTGAAGTAAACCATCGGAATCTACAACTAGTGTCACAGGAATGGTTCAAAGCATAGTCAGTAAGAGGAGTCAGTCTTCTTGTACTTAAGTTCGCATTGTGCCTTTCGTATGTAATTCAGATGCAATTTCTGTGTTTCATCGTCAATAAGAAGGTTCAACGGATACAGTAAACCTGCCGCGAAACATCGGAATCTATAACTAGTGTCACAGGAATGGTTCAAAACATAGTCAGTAAGAAGAGTCAGTCTTCTTGTCCTTAAGTCGGCATTGTGCTTTTTGTATTTAGATCCGATGCAATTTCTGTGTTTCATCGGCAATAAGGTCAGAGGGATACAGTAAACCTGAAGTGAAACATCGGAATCTATAACTAGTCTCACATTAATGGTTCAAAACATAGACAGCAGGAAGCGTCAGTCTTCTTGTACTTAAATCGGCATTGTGCCTTTTGTATTTAATTCCGATGCAATTTCTGTGTTTCATCGTCAATAAGAAGGTCAGAGAGATACAGTAAACCTGAAGTGAAGCATCGGAATCCAAAGTTGTGTCACAGGAATGGTTCAAAACATGGACAGAAGGATAAGTCAGTCTTCTTGTACTTAAGTCGGCATTGTGCCTTTTCTATTTAATTCCGATGCAATTTCTGTGTTTCATCGTCAATAAGTATGTCCAAGGGAAACAGAAATCCTGAAGTGAAGCATCGGAACCAATGACTAGTGTCACAGGAATGGTTCAAAACATAGTCAGTAAGAAGAGTTCGTCTTCTTGTACTTAAGTCGGCATTGTGCCTTTTCTATTTAATTCCGATGCAATTTCTGTGTTTCATCGCCAATAACAAGGTCCACGGGATACAGTAAACCTGGAGTGAAGCATCGGAATCTATAACTAGTGTCACAGAAATGGTTCAAATCTTAGACAGTAAGAAGAGTCAGTCTTCTTGTACTTAAGTCGACATTGTGCCTTTTCTATTTCATTCCGATGCAATTTCTGTGTTTCCTCGTCAATAAGAGGGTCAGAGGGATACAGTAAACCTGAAGTGAAGCATCGGAATCTATAACTAGTGTCACAGGAATGGTTCAAAACATAGTCAGTAAGAAGAGTCAGTCTTCTTGTACTTAAGTCGGCATTGTACGTTTTCTATTTAATTCCGATGCAATTTCTGTGTTTCATCGCCAATAACAAGGTCCAAGGGATACAGTAAACCTGGAGTGAAGCATCGGAATCTATAACTAGTGTCAATGGAATCGTTCAAAACATAGGCAGTAAGAAGCGTCAGTCTTCTTGTACTTAAGTCGGCATTTTGCCTTTTGTATTTAATTCCGATGATATTTCTGTGTTTTATCGTCAATAAGAAGGACCAAGGGATACAGTAAACCTGGAGTGAAGCATCGGAATCTATAACTAGTGTCACAGGGATTGCTCAAAACATAGACAGTAAGAAGAGTCAGTCTTCTTGTACATAAGTTGGCATTGTGCCTTTTGTATTTAATTCCGATGCAATTTCTATGTTTCATCGTCAATAAGAAGGTCAGAGGGATACAGTAATCCTGAAGTGAAGCATCGGAATCTATAACTAGTGTCACAGGAATGGTTCAAACATAGTCAGTAAGAATAGTCAGTCTTCTTGTACTTAAGTCATCATTGTGCATTTTATATTTAATTCTGATGCAATTTCTGTGTTTCATCGTTACTAAGAAGGTCCAAGGGATACAGTAAACCTGGATTGAAGCATCGGAATCTATAACTAGTGTCACAGCAATGGTTCAAATCTTAGACAGTAAGAAGAGTCAGACTTCTTTTCCTTAAGTCGGCATTGTGCCCTTTGTATTTAATTCCGATGCAATTTCTGTGTTTCATCGTCAATAAGAAGGTCCAAGAGATACAGAAAACCTGGAGTGAAGCATCGGAGTCTATAACTAGTGTCACAGGACTGGTTCAAAAATTGACAGTAATAAGAGTCAGTCTTCTTGTACTTAAGTTGGCATTGTGCTTTTTTATTTAATTCCGATGCAATTTCTGTGTTTCATCGTCAATAAGAAGGTCCAAGGCATACAGTAAACCTGAAGTAAACCATCGGAATCTACAACTAGTGTCACAGGAATGGTTCAAAGCATAGTCAGTAAGAAGAGTCAGTCTTCTTGTACTTAAGTTGGCATTGTGCCTTTCGTATGTAATTCCGATGCAATTTCTGTGTTTCATCGTCAATAAGGAGGTCCAACGGATACAGTAAACCTGCCGCGAAACATCGGAATCTATAACTAGTGTCACAGTAATGGTACAAAATATAGACAGTAAGAAGAGTCAGACGTGTTGTACTTAAGACGGCATTGTGCGTTTTGTATTTACTTCCGATGCAATTTCTGTGTTTCAACGTCAATAAGATGGTCCAAGGGATACAGTAAACCTCAAGTGAAGCATCGGAATTTAAAACTAGTGTCACTGGAATGGTTCAAAATATAGGCAGTAAAAAGGGTCAGTCTTCTTGTACTTAAGTCGGCATTGTGCCTATTGTATATAATTCCGATGCAATTTCTGTGATTCATCGTCAAGAAGAAGGACCAAGGGATACAGTAAACCTGAAGTGAAGCATCGGACTCCATAACTAGTGTCACAGGAATGGTTCAAAACATAGACAGTAGAAGAGTCAGTCTTCTTGTCTTTAAGTCGGCATTGTGCCTTTTGTATTTAGTTCCGATGCAATTTCTGTGTTTCATCGGCAATAAGGTCAGTGGGATACAGTAAACCTGAAGTGAACCATCGGAATCCAAAACTAGTGTCACCGGAATGGTTCAAATCATAGACAGTAAGAAGAGTCAGACGTCTTTTACTTAAGTCGGCATTGTGCCTTTTGTATTTACTTCCGATGCAATTTCTGTGTTTCATAGTCAATGACAATGTCCAAGGGATACAGTAAACCTGAAGTGAAGCATCGGAATCTGTAACTAGTGTCAATGGAAAGGTTCAAATTATAGACAGTAGGAAGAGTCAGTCTTCTTGTACTTAAGTCGGCATTGTGCCTTTTCTATTTAATTCAGATGCAATTTTTGTGTTTCATCGTCAATAAGTATGTCCAAGGGAAACAGAAATCCTGAAGTGAAGCATCGGAACCAATTAAGAGTGTCACAGGAATGGTTCAAAACATAGTCAGTAAGAAGAGTTCGTCTTCTTGTACTTAAGTCGGCATTGTGCCTTCTCTATTTAATTCCGATGCAATTTCTGTGTTTCATCGCCAATAACAAGGTCCACGGGATACAGTAAACCTGGAGTGAAGCATCGGAATCTATAACTAGTGTCACAGAAATGGTTCAAATCTTAGACAGTAAGAGGAGACAGTCCTCGTGTACTTAAGTCGGCATTTTGCCTTTTGTATTTAATTCCGATGATATTTCTGTGTTTCATCGTCAATAAGAAGGTCCAAGGGATACAGTAAACCTGAAGTGAAGCATCGGAATCTATAACTAGTGTCACAGGAATGGTTAAAAACATAGACAGTAAGAAGAGTCAGTCTTCTTGTACTTAAGTCGACATTGTGCCTTTTCTATTTAATTCCGATGCAATTTCTGTGTTTCCTCGTCAATAAGAGGGTCAGAGGGATACAGTAAACCTGAAGTGGAGCATCGAAATATATAACTAGTGTCACAGGAATGGTTCAAAACATAGTCAGTAAGAAGAGTCGGTCTTCTTGTCCTTAAGTCGGCATTGTGCTTTTTGTATTTAATTCCGATGCAATTTCTGTGTTTCATCGTCAATAAGAAGGTCCAAGAGATACAGAAAACCTGGAGTGAAGCATCGGAGTCTATAACTAGTGTCACAGGACTGGTTCAAAAATTGACAGTAAGAAGGGTCAGTGTTCTTGTACTTAATTCGGCATTGTGCTTTTTGAATTTAATCCCGATGCCATTTCTGTGTTTCATCGTCAATAAGAAGGTCAGAGGGATACAGTAAACCTGAAGTGAAACATCGGAATCCATAACTAGTGCCACAGGAATGGTTCAAAACATAGTCAGTAAGAAGAGTCAGTCTTCTTGTATTTAAGTCGGCATTGTGCCTTTTTATTTAATTCCGATGCAATTTCTGTGTTTCATCGTCAATAAGAAGGTCCAAGGGATACAGTAAACCTGAAGTAAACCATCGGAATCTACAACTAGTGTCACAGGAATGGTTCAAAGCATAGTCAGTAAGAGGAGTCAGTCTTCTTGTACTTAAGTTCGCATTGTGCCTTTCGTATGTAATTCCGATGCAATTTCTGTGTTTCATCGTCAATAAGAAGGTTCAACGGATACAGTAAACCTGCCGCGAAACATCGGAATCTATAACTAGTGTCACAGTAATGGTTCAAAACATAGACAGTAAGAAGAGTCAGTCTTCTTGTACTTAAGTCGACATTGTGTCTTTTCTATTTAATTCCGATGCAATTACTGTGTTTCATCGTCAATAAGAAGGTCAGAGGGATACAATAAACCTGAAGTGAAGCATCGGAATCTATAACTAGTGTCAATGGAATGGTTGAAAACATAGACAGTAAGAAGCGTCAGTCTTCTTGTACTTATGTCGGCATTGTGCCTTTTGTATTTAATTCCGATGCAATTTCTGTGATTCATCGTCCATAAGAAGGCCCAAGGGATACAGTAAACCTGAAGTGAAGAATCGGAATCTATAACTAGTGTCATAGAAATGGTTCAAAACATAGACAGTAGAAGAGTCAGTCTTCTTGTACTTAAATTGGCATTGTACCTTTTGTATTTAATTCCGATGCAATTTCTGTGTTTCATCGTCAATAAGAAGGTTAAAGGGAAACAGTAAACCTGAAGCGAAGCATCGGAATCTATAACTAGTGTCACAGGAATGGTTCAAAACATAGTCAGTAAGAAGAGTCAGTCTTCTTGTCCTTAAGTCGGCATTGTGCTTTTTGTATTTAGATCCGATGCAATTTCTGTGTTTCATCGGCAATAAGGTCAGAGGGATACAGTAAACCTGAAGTGAAACATCGGAATCTATAACTAGTCTCACATTAATGGTTCAAAACATAGACAGCAGGAAGCGTCAGTCTTCTTGTACTTAAATCGGCATTGTGCCTTTTGTATTTAATTCCGATGCAATTTCTGTGTTTCATCGTCAATAAGAAGGTCAGAGAGATACAGTAAACCTGAAGTGAAGCATCGGAATCCAAAGTTGTGTCACAGGAATGGTTCAAAACATAGACAGAAGGATAAGTCAGTCTTCTTGTACTTAAGTCGGCATTGTGGCTTTTCTATTTAATTCCAATGCAATTTCTGTGTTTCATCGTCAATAAGAAGGTCCAAGGTATACAGTAAACCTGAAGTGGAGCATCGAAATATATAACTAGTGTCACAGGAATGGTTCAAAACACAGTCAGTAAGAAGAGTCAGTCTTCTTATACTTAAGTGGGCATCGTGAATTTTCTATTTAAATCCGATGCAAATTCTGTGTTTCATCGTCAATAAGAAGTTCCAAGGGATACAGTAAACCTGGAGTGAAGCATCGGAATCTATAACTAGTGTCACAGGAATGGTTCAAAACATAGACAGTAAGAAGAGTCAGTCTTCTTGTACTTAAGTCGACATTGTGCCTTTTCTATTTAATTCCGATGCAATTTCTGTGTTTCCTCGTCAATAAGAGGGTCAGAGGGATACAGTAAACCTGAAGTGAAGCATCGGAATCTATAACTAGTGTCACAGGAATGGTTCAAAACATAGTCAGTAAGAAGTGTCAGTCTTCTTGTACTTAAGTCGGCATTGTACGTTTTCTATTCAATTCCGATGCAATTTCTGTGTTTCATCGCCAATAACAAGGTCCAAGGGATACAGTAAACCTCGAGTGAAGCATCGGAATCTATCACTAGTGTCAATGGAATCGTTCAAAACATAGGCAGTAAGAAGCGTCAGTCTTCTTGTACTTAAGTCGGCATTTTGCCTTTTGTATTTAATTCCGATGATATTTCTGTGTTTTATCGTCAATAAGAAGGACCAAGGGATACAGTAAACCTGGAGTGAAGCATCGTAATCTATAACTAGTGTCACAGGGATTGCTCAAATCATAGACAGTAAGAAGAGTCAGTCTTCTTGTACATAAGTTGGCATTGTGCCTTTTGTATTTAATTCCGATGCAATTTCTATGTTTCATCGTCAATAAGAAGGTCAGAGGGATACAGTAATCCTGAAGTGAAGCATCGGAATCTATAACTAGTGTCACAGGAATGGTTCAAACATAGTCAGTAAGAATAGTCAGTCTTCTTGTACTTAAGTCATCATTGTGAATTTTATATTTAATTCTGATGCAATTTCTGTGTTTCATCGTTACTAAGAAGGTCCAAGGGATACAGTAAACCTGGATTGAAGCATCGGAATCTATAACTAGTGTCACAGCAATGGTTCAAATCATAGACAGTAAGAAGAGTCAGACTTCTTTTCCTTAAATCGGCATTGTGCCCTTTGTATTTAATTCCGATGCAATTTCTGTGTTTCATCGTCAATAAGAAGGTCCAAGAGATACAGAAAACCTGGAGTGAAGCATCGGAGTCTATAACTAGTGTCACAGGACTGGTTCAAAAATTGACAGTAAGAAGGGTCAGTGTTCTTGTACTTAATTCGGCATTGTGCCTTTTGAATTTAATTCCGATGCCATTTCTGTGTTTCATCGTCAATAAGAAGGTCAGAGGGATACAGTAAACCTGAAGTGAAACATCGGAATCCATAACTAGTGCCACAGGAATGGTTCAAAACATAGTCAGTAAGAAGAGTCAGTCTTCTTGTATTTAAGTCGGCATTGTGCCTTTTTATTTAATTCCGATGCAATTTCTGTGTTTCATCGTCAATAAGAAGGTCCAAGGGATACAGTAAACCTGAAGTAAACCATCGGAAACTACAACTAGTGTCACAGGAATGGTTCAAAGCATAGTCAGTAAGAGGAGTCAGTCTTCTTGTACTTAAGTTCGCATTGTGCCTTTCGTATGTAATTCCGATGCAATTTCTGTGTTTCATCGTCAATAAGAAGGTTCAACGGATACAGTAAACCTGCCGCGAAACATCGGAATCTATAACTAGTGTCACAGTAATGGTTCAAAACATAGACAGTAAGAAGAGTCAGTCTTCTTGTACTTAAGTCGACATTGTGTCTTTTCTATTTAATTCCGATGCAATTACTGTGTTTCATCGTCAATAAGAAGGTCAGAGGGATACAATAAACCTGAAGTGAACCATCGGAATCCAAAACTTGTGTCACCGGAATGGTTCATATCATAGACAGTAAGAAGAGTCAGACGTCTTTTACTTAAGTCGGCATTGTGCCTTTTGTATTTACTTCCGATGCAATTTCTGTGTTTCATAGTCAATGACAAGGTCCAAGGGATACAGTAAACCTGAAGTGAAGCATCGGAATCTATAACTAGTGTCAATGGAAAGGTTCAAATTATAGACAGTAGGAAGAGTCAGTCTTCTTGTACTTAAGTCGGCATTGTGCCTTTTCTATTTAATTCCGATGCAATTTCTGTGTTTCATCGTCAATAAGTATGTCCAAGGGAAACAGAAATCCTGAAGTGAAGCATCGGAACCAATGACTAGTGTCACAGGAATGGTTCAAAACATAGTCAGTAAGAAGAGTTCGTCTTCTTTTACTTAAGTCGGCATTGTGCCTTTTCTATTTAATTCCGATGCAATTTCTGTGTTTCATCGCCAATAACAAGGTCCACGGGATACAGTAAACCTGGAGTGAAGCATCGGAATCTATAACTAGTGTCACAGAAATGGTTCAAATCTTAGACAGTAAGAGGAGACAGTCCTCGTGTACTTAAGTCGGCATTTTGCCTTTTGTATTTAATTCCGATGATATTTCTGTGTTTCATCGTCAATAAGAAGGTCCAAGGGATACAGTAAACCTGAAGTGAAGCATCGGAATCTATAACTAGTGTCACAGGAATGGTTCAAAACATAGTCAGTAAGAAGAGTCAGTCTTCTTGTACTTAAGTCGGCATTGTACGTTTTCTATTTAATTCCGATGCAATTTCTGTGTTTCATCGCCAGTAACAAGGTCCAAGGGATACAGTAAACCTGTAGTGAAGCATCGGAATCTATAACTAGTGTCAATGGAATCGTTCAAAACATAGGCAGTAAGAAGCGTCAGTCTTCTTGTACTTAAGTTGGCAGTTTGCCTTTTGTATTTAATTCCGATGATATTTCTGTGTTTTATCGTCAATAAGAAGGACCAAGGGATACAGTAAACCTGGAGTGAAGCATCGGAATCTATAACTAGTGTCACAGGGATTGCTCAAAACATAGACAGTAAGAAGAGTCAGTCTTCTTGTACATAAGTTGGCATTTTGCCTTTTATATTTAATTCCGATGCAATTTCTATGTTTCATCGTCAATAAGAAGGTCAGAGGGATACAGTAATCCTGAAGTGAAGCATCGGAATCTATAACTAGTGTCACAGGAATGGTTCAAACATAGTCAGTAAGAATAGTCAGTCTTCTTGTACTTAAGTCATCATTGTGCATTTTATATTTAATTCTGATGCAATTTCTGTGTTTCATCGTTACTAAGAAGGTCCAAGGGATACAGTAAACCTGGACTGAAGCATCGGAATCTATAACTAGTGTCACAGCAATGGTTCAAATCATAGACAGTAAGAAGAGTCAGACTTCTTTTCCTTAAGTCGGCATTGTGCCCTTTGTATGTAATTCCGATGCTATTTCTGTGTTTCATCGTCAATAAGAAGGTCCAAGAGATACAGAAAACCTGGAGTGAAGCATCGGAGTCTATAACTAGTGTCACAGGACTGGTTCAAAAATTGACAGTAAGAAGGGTCAGTGTTCTTGTACTTAATTCGGCATTGTGCCTTTTGAATTTAATCCCGATGCCATTTCTGTGTTTCATCGTCAATACGAAGGTCAGAGGGATACAGTAAACCTGAAGTGAAACATCGGAATCCATAACTAGTGCCACAGGAATGGTTCAAAACATAGTCAGTAAGAAGAGTCAGTCTTCTTGTATTTAAGTCGGCATTGTGCCTTTTTATTTAATTCCGATGCTATTTCTGTGTTTCATCGTCAATAAGAAGGTCCAAGGGATACAGTAAACCTGAAGTAAACCATCGGAATCTACAACTAGTGTCACAGGAATGGTTCAAAGCACAGTCAGTAAGAGGAGTCAGTCTTCTTGTACTTAAGTTCGCATTGTGCCTTTCGTATGTAATTCCGATGCAATTTCTGTGTTTCATCGTCAATAAGAAGGTTCAACGGATACAGTAAACCTGCCGCGAAACATCGGAATCTATAACTAGTGTCACAGTAATGGTTCAAAACATAGCAGTAAGAAGAGTCAGTCTTCTTGTACTTAAGTCGACATTGTGTCTTTTCTATTTAATTCCGATGCAATTACTGTGTTTCATCGTCAATAAGAAGGTCAGAGGGATACAATAAACCTGAAGTGAAGCATCGGAATCTATAACTAGTGTCAATGGAATTTTTGAAAACATAGACAGTAAGAAGCGTCAGTCTTCTTGTACTTATGTCGGCATTGTGCCTTTTGTATTTAATTCCGATGCAATTTCTGTGATTCATCGTCCATAAGAAGGCCCAAGGGATACAGTAAACCTGAAGTGAAGAATCGGAATCTATAACTAGTGTCATAGAAATGGTTCAAAACATAGACAGTAGAAGAGTCAGTCTTCTTGTACTTAAATTGGCATTGTACCTTTTGTATTTAATTCCGATGCAATTTCTGTGTTTCATCGTCAATAAGAAGGTTAAAGGGAAACAGTAAACCTGAAGCGAAGCATCGGAATCTATAACTAGTGTCACAGGAATGGTTCAAAACATAGTCAGTAAGAAGAGTCAGTCTTCTTGTCCTTAAGTCGGCATTGTGCTTTTTGTATTTAGATCCGATGCAATTTCTGTGTTTCATCGGCAATAAGGTCAGAGGGATACAGTAAACCTGAAGTGAAACATCGGAATCTATAACTAGTCTCACATTAATGGTTCAAAACATAGACAGCAGGAAGCGTCAGTCTTCTTGTACTTAAATCGGCATTGTGCCTTTTGTATTTAATTCCGATGCAATTTCTGTGTTTCATCGTCAATAAGAAGGTCAGAGAGATACAGTAAACCTGAAGTGAAGCATCGGAATCCAAAGTTGTGTCACAGGAATGGTTCAAAACATAGACAGAAGGATAAGTCAGTCTTCTTGTACTTAAGTCGGCATTGTGGCTTTTCTATTTAATTCCAATGCAATTTCTGTGTTTCATCGTCAATAAGAAGGTCCAAGGTATACAGTAAACCTGAAGTGGAGCATCGAAATATATAACTAGTGTCACAGGAATGGTTCAAAACACAGTCAGTAAGAAGAGTCAGTCTTCTTATACTTAAGTGGGCATCGTGAATTTTCTATTTAAATCCGATGCAAATTCTGTGTTTCATCGTCAATAAGAAGTTCCAAGGGATACAGTAAACCTGGAGTGAAGCATCGGAATCTATAACTAGTGTCACAGGAATGGTTCAAAACATAGACAGTAAGAAGAGTCAGTCTTCTTGTACTTAAGTCGACATTGTGCCTTTTCTATTTAATTCCGATGCAATTTCTGTGTTTCCTCGTCAATAAGAGGGTCAGAGGGATACAGTAAACCTGAAGTGAAGCATCGGAATCTATAACTAGTGTCACAGGAATGGTTCAAAACATAGTCAGTAAGAAGTGTCAGTCTTCTTGTACTTAAGTCGGCATTGTACGTTTTCTATTCAATTCCGATGCAATTTCTGTGTTTCATCGCCAATAACAAGGTCCAAGGGATACAGTAAACCTGGAGTGAAGCATCGGAATCTATCACTAGTGTCAATGGAATCGTTCAAAACATAGGCAGTAAGAAGCGTCAGTCTTCTTGTACTTAAGTCGGCATTTTGCCTTTTGTATTTAATTCCGATGACATTTCTGTGTTTTATCGTCAATAAGAAGGACCAAGGGATACAGTAAACCTGGAGTGAAGCATCGTAATCTATAACTAGTGTCACAGGGATTGCTCAAATCATAGACAGTAAGAAGAGTCAGTCTTCTTGTACATAAGTTGGCATTGTGCCTTTTGTATTTAATTCCGATGCAATTTCTATGTTTCATCGTCAATAAGAAGGTCAGAGGGATACAGTAATCCTGAAGTGAAGCATCGGAATCTATAACTAGTGTCACAGGAATGGTTCAAACATAGTCAGTAAGAATAGTCAGTCTTCTTGTACTTAAGTCATCATTGTGCATTTTATATTTAATTCTGATGCAATTTCTGTGTTTCATCGTTACTAAGAAGGTCCAAGGGATACAGTAAACCTGGATTGAAGCATCGGAATCTATAACTAGTGTCACAGCAATGGTTCAAATCATAGACAGTAAGAAGAGTCAGACTTCTTTTCCTTAAATCGGCATTGTGCCCTTTGTATTTAATTCCGATGCAATTTCTGTGTTTCATCGTCAATAAGAAGGTCCAAGAGATACAGAAAACCTGGAGTGAAGCATCGGAGTCTATAACTAGTGTCACAGGACTGGTTCAAAAATTGACAGTAAGAAGGGTCAGTGTTCTTGTACTTAATTCGGCATTGTGCCTTTTGAATTTAATTCCGATGCCATTTCTGTGTTTCATCGTCAATAAGAAGGTCAGAGGGATACAGTAAACCTGAAGTGAAACATCGGAATCCATAACTAGTGCCACAGGAATGGTTCAAAACATAGTCAGTAAGAAGAGTCAGTCTTCTTGTATTTAAGTCGGCATTGTGCCTTTTTATTTAATTCCGATGCAATTTCTGTGTTTCATCGTCAATAAGAAGGTCCAAGGGATACAGTAAACCTGAAGTAAACCATCGGAATCTACAACTAGTGTCACAGGAATGGTTCAAAGCATAGTCAGTAAGAGGAGTCAGTCTTCTTGTACTTAAGTTCGCATTGTGCCTTTCGTATGTAATTCCGATGCAATTTCTGTGTTTCATCGTCAATAAGAAGGTTCAACGGATACAGTAAACCTGCCGCGAAACATCGGAATCTATAACTAGTGTCACAGTAATGGTTCAAAACATAGACAGTAAGAAGAGTCAGTCTTCTTGTACTTAAGTCGACATTGTGTCTTTTCTATTTAATTCCGATGCAATTACTGTGTTTCATCGTCAATAAGAAGGTCAGAGGGATACAATAAACCTGAAGTGAACCATCGGAATCCAAAACTTGTGTCACCGGAATGGTTCATATCATAGACAGTAAGAAGAGTCAGACGTCTTTTACTTAAGTCGGCATTGTGCCTTTTGTATTTACTTCCGATGCAATTTCTGTGTTTCATAGTCAATGACAAGGTCCAAGGGATACAGTAAACCTGAAGTGAAGCATCGGAATCTATAACTAGTGTCAATGGAAAGGTTCAAATTATAGACAGTAGGAAGAGTCAGTCTTCTTGTACTTAAGTCGGCATTGTGCCTTTTCTATTTAATTCCGATGCAATTTCTGTGTTTCATCGTCAATAAGTATGTTCAAGGGAAACAGAAATCCTGAAGTGAAGCATCGGAACCAATGACTAGTGTCACAGGAATGGTTCAAAACATAGTCAGTAAGAAGAGTTCGTCTTCTTGTACTTAAGTCGGCATTGTGCCTTTTCTATTTAATTCCGATGCAATTTCTGTGTTTCATCGCCAATAACAAGGTCCACGGGATACAGTAAACCTGGAGTGAAGCATCGGAATCTATAACTAGTGTCACAGAAATGGTTCAAATCTTAGACAGTAAGAGGAGACAGTCCTCGTGTACTTAAGTCGGCATTTTGCCTTTTGTATTTAATTCCGATGATATTTCTGTGTTTCATCGTCAATAAGAAGGTCCAAGGGATACAGTAAACCTGAAGTGAAGCATCGGAATCTATAACTAGTGTCACAGGAATGGTTCAAAACATAGTCAGTAAGAAGAGTCAGTCTTCTTGTACTTAAGTCGGCATTGTACGTTTTCTATTTAATTCCGATGCAATTTCTGTGTTTCATCGCCAATAACAAGGTCCAAGGGATACAGTAAACCTGGAGTGAAGCATCGGAATCTATAACTAGTGTCAATGGAATCGTTCAAAACATAGGCAGTAAGAAGCGTCAGTCTTCTTGTACTTAAGTCGGCAGTTTGCCTTTTGTATTTAATTCCGATGATATTTCTGTGTTTTATCGTCAATAAGAAGGACCAAGGGATACAGTAAACCTGGAGTGAAGCATCGGAATCTATAACTAGTGTCACAGGGATTGCTCAAAACATAGACAGTAAGAAGAGTCAGTCTTCTTGTACATAAGTTGGCATTTTGCCTTTTGTATTTAATTCCGATGCAATTTCTATGTTTCATCGTCAATAAGAAGGTCAGAGGGATACAGTAATCCTGAAGTGAAGCATCGGAATCTATAACTAGTGTCACAGGAATGGTTCAAACATAGTCAGTAAGAATAGTCAGTCTTCTTGTACTTAAGTCATCATTGTGCATTTTATATTTAATTCTGATGCAATTTCTGTGTTTCATCGTTACTAAGAAGGTCCAAGGGATACAGTAAACCTGGACTGAAGCATCGGAATCTATAACTAGTGTCACAGCAATGGTTCAAATCATAGACAGTAAGAAGAGTCAGACTTCTTTTCCTTAAGTCGGCATTGTGCCCTTTGTATGTAATTCCGATGCTATTTCTGTGTTTCATCGTCAATAAGAAGGTCCAAGAGATACAGAAAACCTGGAGTGAAGCATCGGAGTCTATAACTAGTGTCACAGGACTGGTTCAAAAATTGACAGTAAGAAGGGTTAGTGTTCTTGTACTTAATTCGGCATTGTGCCTTTTGAATTTAATTCCGATGCCATTTCTGTGTTTCATCGTCAATAAGAAGGTCAGAGGGATACAGTAAACATGAAGTGAAACATCGGAATCCATAACTAGTGCCACAGGAATGGTTCAAAACATAGTCAGTAATAAGAGTCAGTCTTCTTGTATTTAAGTCGGCATTGTGCCTTTTTATTTAATTCCGATGCAATTTCTGTGTTTCATCGTCAATAAGAAGGTCCAAGGGATACAGTAAACCTGAAGTAAACCATCGGAATCTACAACTAGTGTCACAGGAATGGTTCAAAGCATAGTCAGTAAGAGGAGTCAGTCTTCTTGTACTTAAGTTCGCATTGTGCCTTTCGTATGTAATTCCGATGCAATTTCTGTGTTTCATCGTCAATAAGAAGGTCCAACGGATACAGTAAACCTGCCGCGAAACATCGAAATCTATAACTAGTGTCACAGTAATGGTTCAAAACATAGACAGTAAGAAGAGTCAGTCTTCTTGTACTTAAGTCGACATTGTGTCTTTTCTATTTAATTCCGATGCAATTACTGTGTTTCATCGTCAATAAGAAGGTCAGAGGGATACAATAAACCTGAAGTGAAGCATCGGAATCTATAACTAGTGTCACAGGAATGGTTCAAAACATAGTCAGTAAGAACAGTCAGGCCTTTTTACCTTAAGTCGGCATTGTGCCTTTTGTATTTAATTCCTATGTAATCTCTGTGTTTCATCGTCAATAAGAAGGTCCAATTGATACAGTAAACCTGGAGTGTAGCATCGGAATCTATAACTAGTGTCACAGGAATGGTTCAAAACATAGACAGTAAGAAGAGTCAGTCTTCTTGTACTTAAGTCGGCATTGTACGTTTTCTATTTAATTCCGATGCAATTTCTGTGTTTCATTACCAATAACAAGGTCCAAGGGATACAGTAAACCTGGAGTGAAGCATCGGAATCCATAACTAGTGTCAATGGAATGGTTCAAAACATAGACAGTAAGAAGCGTCAGTCTTCTTGTACTTAAGTCGGCATTGTGCCTTTTGTATTTAATTCCGATGCGATTCCTGTGTTTCATTGTCAATAAGAAGGTCCAGGGGATACAGTAAACCTGGAGTAAAGCATCGGAATCTATAACTAGTGTCACAGGAATGGTTCAAAACATAGACAATATGAAGAGTCAGTCATCTTGTACTTAATTCTGCATTGTCCCTTTTGTATTTAATTCCGATGCAATTTCTGTGTTTCATCGCCAATCAGAAGGTCCGAGGCATACAGTAAGCCTGAAGTGAAGCATCGGAATTTGTAACTAGTGTCACAGGGATGGCTCAAAGCATAGACAGTAAGAAGAGTCTGACGTCTCGTACTTAATTCGGCATTGTACCTTTTGTATTTAATTCCGATGCAATTTCTGTGTTTCATCGTCAACAAGAAGGTCCAAGGGATACAGTCAACCTGAAGTGAAGCATCGGAATGTATAACTAGTGTCACTGGAATGGTTCAAAATGTAGACAGTAAGAAGAGTCAGTCTTCTTGTACTTATGTCGGCATTGTGCCTTTTGTATTTAATTCCGATGCAATTTCTGTGATTCATCGTCCATAAGAAGGCCCAAGGGATACAGTTAACCTGAAGTGAAGAATCGGAATCTATAACTAGTGTCATAGAAATGGTTCAAAACATAGACAGTAGAAGAGTCAGTCTTCTTGTACTTAAATTGGCATTGTACCTTTTGTATTTAATTCCGATGCAATTTTGTGTTTCATCGTCAATAAGAAGGTTAAAGGGAAACAGTAAACCTGAAGCGAAGCATCGGAATCAATAACTAGTGTCACAGGAATGGTTCAAAACATAGTCAGTAAGAAGAGTCAGTCTTCTTGTCCTTAAGTCGGCATTGTGCTTTTTGTATTTAGATCCGATGCAATTTCTGTGTTTCATCGGCAATAAGGTCAGAGGGATACAGTAAACCTGAAGTGAAACATCGGAATCTATAACTAGTCTCACATTAATGGTTCAAAACATAGACAGCAGGAAGCGTCAGTCTTCTTGTACTTAAATCGGCATTGTGCCTTTTGTATTTAATTCCGATGCAATTTCTGTGTTTCATCGTCAATAAGAAAGTCAGAGAGATACAGTAAACCTGAAGTGAAGCATCGGAATCCAAAGTTGTGTCACAGGAATGGTTCAAAACATGGACAGAAGGATAAGTCAGTCTTCTTGTACTTAAGTCGGCATTGTGGCTTTTCTATTTAATTCCAATGCAATTTCTGTGTTTCATCGTCAATAAGAAGGTCCAAGGTATACAGTAAACCTGAAGTGGAGCATCGAAATATATAACTAGTGTCACGGGAATGGTTCAAAACACAGTCAGTAAGAAGAGTCAGTCTTCTTATACTTAAGTGGGCATCGTGAATTTTCTATTTAAATCCGATGCAAATTCTGTGTTTCATCGTCAATAAGAAGTTCCAAGGGATACAGTAAACCTGGAGTGAAGCATCGGAATCTATAACTAGTGTCACAGGAATGGTTCAAAGCATAGACAGTAAGAAGAGTCAGTCTTCTTGTACTTAAGTCGACATTGTGCCTTTTCTATTTCATTCCGATGCAATTTCTGTGTTTCCTCGTCAATAAGAGGGTCAGAGGGATACAGTAAACCTGAAGTGAAGCATCGGAGTCTATAACTAGTGTCACAGGACTGGTTCAAAAATTGACAGTAATAAGAGTCAGTCTTCTTGTACTTAAGTTGGCATTGTGCTTTTTTATTTAATTCCGATGCAATTTCTGTGTTTCATCGTCAATAAGAAGGTCCAAGGCATACAGTAAACCTGAAGTAAACCATCGGAATCTACAACTAGTGTCACAGGA
Source organism: Schistocerca piceifrons (assembly GCF_021461385.2). NCBI lineage: Eukaryota > Metazoa > Arthropoda > Insecta > Orthoptera > Acrididae > Schistocerca > Schistocerca piceifrons. The sequence goes on from NW_025728045.1 coordinate 163,165, forward strand.
ATGGTTCAAAGCATAGTCAGTAAGAAGAGTCAGTCTTCTTGTACTTAAGTTGGCATTGTGCCTTTCGTATGTAATTCCGATGCAATTTCTGTGTTTCATCGTCAATAAGAAGGTCCAACGGATACAGTAAACCTGCCGCGAAACATCGGAATCTATAACTAGTGTCACAGTAATGGTACAAAATATAGACAGTAAGAAGAGTCAGACGTGTTGTACTTAAGACGGCATTGTGCGTTTTGTATTTACTTCCGATGCAATTTCTGTGTTTCAACGTCAATAAGATGGTCCAAGGGATACAGTAAACCTCAAGTGAAGCATCGGAATTTATAACTAGTGTCACTGGAATGGTTCAAAATATAGACAGTAAAAAGGGTCAGTCTTCTTGTACTTAAGTCGGCATCGTGCCTATTGTATATAATTCCGATGCAATTTCTGTGATTCATCGTCAAGAAGAGGGACCAAGGGATACAGTAAACCTGAAGTGAAGCATCGGACTCCATAACTAGTGTCACAGGAATGGTTCAAAACATAGACAGTAGAAGAGTCAGTCTTCTTGTCTTTAAGTCGGCATTGTGCCTTTTGTATTTAGTTCCGATGCAATTTCTGTGTTTCATCGGCAATAAGGTCAGTGGGATACAGTAAACCTGAAGTGAACCATCGGAATCCAAAACTAGTGTCACCGGAATGGTTCAAATCATAGACAGTAAGAAGAGTCAGACGTCTTTTACTTAAGTCGGCATTGTGCCTTTTGTATTTACTTCCGATGCAATTTCTGTGTTTCATAGTCAATGACAAGGTCCAAGGGATACAGTAAACCTGAAGTGAAGCATCGGAATCTGTAACTAGTGTCAATGGAAAGGTTCAAATTATAGACAGTAGGAAGAGTCAGTCTTCTTGTACTTAAGTCGGCATTGTGCCTTTTCTATTTAATTCCGATGCAATTTCTGTGTTTCATCGTCAATAAGTATGTCCAAGGGAAACAGAAATCCTGAAGTGAAGCATCGGAACCAATTACTAGTGTCACAGGAATGGTTCAAAACATAGTCAGTAAGAAGAGTTCGTCTTCTTGTACTTAAGTCGGCATTGTGCCTTTTCTATTTAATTCCGATGCAATTTCTGTGTTTCATCGCCAATAACAAGGTCCACGGGATACAGTAAACATGGAGTGAAGCATCGGAATCTATAACTAGTGTCACAGAAATGGTTCAAATCTTAGACAGTAAGAGGAGACAGTCCCCGTGTACTTAAGTCGGCATTTTGCCTTTTGTATTTAATTCCGATGATATTTCTGTGTTTCATCGTCAATAAGAAGGTCCAAGGGATACAGTAAACCTGAAGTGAAGCATCGGAATCTATAACTAGTGTCACAGGAATGGTTCAAAACATAGACAGTAAGAAGAGTCAGTCTTCTTGTACTTAAGTCGACATTGTGCCTTTTCTATTTAATTCCGATGCAATTTCTGTGTTTCCTCGTCAATAAGAGGGTCAGAGGGATACAGTAAACCTGAAGTGGAGCATCGAAATATATAACTAGTGTCACAGGAATGGTTCAAAACATAGTCAGTAAGAAGAGTCAGTCTTCTTGTCCTTAAGTCGGCATTGTGCTTTTTGTATTTAATTCCGATGCAATTTCTGTGTTTCATCGTCAATAAGAAGGTCCAAGAGATACAGAAAACCTGGAGTGAAGCATCGGAGTCTATAACTAGTGTCACAGGACTGGTTCAAATATTGACAGTAAGAAGGGTCAGTGTTCTTGTACTTAATTCGGCATTGTGCCTTTTGAATTTAATCCCGATGCCATTTCTGTGTTTCATCGTCAATAAGAAGGTCAGAGGGATACAGTAAACCTGAAGTGAAACATCGGAATTCATAACTAGTGCCACAGGAATGGTTCAAAACATAGTCAGTAAGAAGAGTCAGTCTTCTTGTATTTAAGTCGGCATTGTGCCTTTTTATTTAATTCCGATGCAATTTCTGTGTTTCATCGTCAATAAGAAGGTCCAAGGGATACAGTAAACCTGAAGTAAACCATCGGAATCTACAACTAGTGTCACAGGAATGGTTCAAAGCATAGTCAGTAAGAGGAGTCAGTCTTCTTGTACTTAAGTTCGCATTGTGCCTTTCGTATGTAATTCCGATGCAATTTCTGTGTTTCATCGTCAATAAAAGGTTCAACGGATACAGTAAACCTGCCGCGAAACATCGGAATCTATAACTAGTGTCACAGTAATGGTTCAAAACATAGACAGTAAGAAGAGTCAGTCTTCTTGTACTTAAGTCGACATTGTGTCTTTTCTATTTAATTCCGATGCAATTACTGTGTTTCATCGTCAATAAGAAGGTCAGAGGGATACAATAAACCTGAAGTGAAGCATCGGAATCTATAACTAGTGTCAATGGAATGGTTGAAAACATAGACAGTAAGAAGCGTCAGTCTTCTTGTACTTATGTCGGCATTGTGCCTTTTGTATTTAATTCCGATGCAATTTCTGTGATTCATCGTCCACAAGAAGGCCCAAGGGATACAGTAAACCTGAAGTGAAGAATCGGAATCTATAACTAGTGTCATAGAAATGGTTCAAAACATAGACAGTAGAAGAGTTAGTCTTCTTGTACTTAAATTGGCATTGTACCTTTTGTATTTAATTCCGATGCAATTTCTGTGTTTCATCGTCAATAAGAAGGTTAAAGGGAAACAGTAAACCTGAAGCGAAGCATCGGAATCTATAACTAGTGTCACAGGAATGGTTCAAAACATAGTCAGTAAGAAGAGTCAGTCTTCTTGTCCTTAAGTCGGCATTGTGCTTTTTGTATTTAGATCCGATGCAATTTCTGTGTTTCATCGGCAATAAGGTCAGAGGGATACAGTAAACCTGAAGTGAAACATCGGAATCTATAACTAGTCTCACATTAATGGTTCAAAACATAGACAGCAGGAAGCGTCAGTCTTCTTGTACTTAAATCGGCATTGTGCCTTTTGTATTTAATTCCGATGCAATTTCTGTGTTTCATCGTCAATAAGAAGGTCAGAGAGATACAGTAAACCTGAAGTGAAGCATCGGAATCCAAAGTTGTGTCACAGGAATGGTTCAAAACATAGACAGAAGGATAAGTCAGTCTTCTTGTACTTAAGTCGGCATTGTGGCTTTTCTATTTAATTCCAATGCATTTTCTGTGTTTCATCGTCAATAAGAAGGTCCAAGGTATACAGTAAACCTGAAGTGGAGCATCGAAATATATAACTAGTGTCACAGGAATGGTTCAAAACACAGTCAGTAAGAAGAGTCAGTCTTCTTATACTTAAGTGGGCATCGTGAATTTTCTATTTAAATCCGATGCAAATTCTGTGTTTCATCGTCAATAAGAAGTTCCAAGGGATACAGTAAACCTGGAGTGAAGCACCGGAATCTATAACTAGTGTCACAGGAATGGTTCAAAACATAGACAGTAAGAAGAGTCAGTCTTCTTGTACTTAAGTCGACATTGTGCCTTTTCTATTTAATTCCGATGCAATTTCTGTGTATCCTCGTCAATAAGAGGGTCAGAGGGATACAGTAAACCTGAAGTGAAGCATCGGAATCTATAACTAGTGTCACAGGAATGGTTCAAAACATAGTCAGTAAGAAGTGTCAGTCTTCTTGTACTTAAGTCGGCATTGTACGTTTTCTATTCAATTCCGATGCAATTTCTGTGTTTCATCGCCAATAACAAGGTCCAAGGGATACAGTAAACCTGGAGTGAAGCATCGGAATCTATCACTAGTGTCAATGGAATCGTTCAAAACATAGGCAGTAAGAAGCGTCAGTCTTCTTGTACTTAAGTCGGCATTTTGCCTTTTGTATTTAATTCCGATGATATTTCTGTGTTTTATCGTCAATAAGAAGGACCAAGGGATACAGTAAACCTGGAGTGAAGCATCGTAATCTATAACTAGTGTCACAGGGATTGCTCAAAACATAGACAGTAAGAAGAGTCAGTCTTCTTGTACATAAGTTGGCATTGTGCCTTTTGTATTTAATTCCGATGCAATTTCTATGTTTCATCGTCAATAAGAAGGTCAGAGGGATACAGTAATCCTGAAGTGAAGCATCGGAATCTATAACTAGTGTCACAGGAATGGTTCAAACATAGTCAGTAAGAATAGTCAGTCTTCTTGTACTTAAGTCATCATTGTGCATTTTATATTTAATTCTGATGCAATTTCTGTGTTTCATCGTTACTAAGAAGGTCCAAGGGATACAGTAAACCTGGATTGAAGCATCGGAATCTATAACTAGTGTCACAGCAATGGTTCATATCATAGACAGTAAGAAGAGTCAGACTTCTTTTCCTTAAGTCGGCATTGTGCCCTTTGTATTTAATTCCGATGCAATTTCTGTGTTTCATCGTCAATAAGAAGGTCCAAGAGATACAGAAAACCTGGAGTGAAGCATCGGAGTCTATAACTAGTGTCACAGGACTGGTTCAAAAATTGACAGTAAGAAGGGTCAGTGTTCTTGTACTTAATTCGGCATTGTGCCTTTTGAATTTAATTCCGATGCCATTTCTGTGTTTCATCGTCAATAAGAAGGTCAGAGGGATACAGTAAACCTGAAGTGAAACATCGGAATCCATAACTAGTGCCACAGGAATGGTTCAAAACATAGTCAGTAAGAAGAGTCAGTCTTCTTGTATTTAAGTCGGCATTGTGCCTTTTTATTTAATTCCGATGCAATTTCTGTGTTTCATCGTCAATAAGAAGGTCCAAGGGATACAGTAAACCTGAAGTAAACCATCGGAATCTATAACTAGTGTCAATGGAATGGTTGAAAACATAGACAGTAAGAAGCGTCAGTCTTCTTGTACTTATGTCGGCATTGTGCCTTTTGTATTTAATTCCGATGCAATTTCTGTGATTCATCGTCCATAAGAAGGCCCAAGGGATACAGTAAACCTGAAGTGAAGAATCGGAATCTATAACTAGTGTCATAGAAATGGTTCAAAACATAGACAGTAGAAGAGTCAGTCTTCTTGTACTTAAATTGGCATTGTACCTTTTGTATTTAATTCCGATGCAATTTCTGTGTTTCATCGTCAATAAGAAGGTTAAAGGGAAACAGTAAACCTGAAGCGAAGCATCGGAATCTATAACTAGTGTCACAGGAATGGTTCAAAACATAGTCAGTAAGAAGAGTCAGTCTTCTTGTCCTTAAGTCGGCATTGTGCTTTTTGTATTTAGATCCGATGCAATTTCTGTGTTTCATCGGCAATAAGGTCAGAGGGACACAGTAAACCTGAAGTGAAACATCGGAATCTATAACTAGTCTCACATTAATGGTTCAAAACATAGACAGCAGGAAGCGTCAGTCTTCTTGTACTTAAATCGCCATTGTGCCTTTTGTATTTAATTCCGATGCAATTTCTGTGTTTCATCGTCAATAAGAAGGTCAGAGAGATACAGTATACCTGAAGTGAAGCATCGGAATCCAAAGTTGTGTCACAGGAATGGTTCAAAACATAGACAGAAGGATAAGTCAGTCTTCTTGTACTTAAGTCGGCATTGTGGCTTTTCTATTTAATTCCAATGCAATTTCTGTGTTTCATCGTCAATAAGAAGGTCCAAGGTATACAGTAAACCTGAAGTGGAGCATCGAAATATATAACTAGTGTCACAGGAATGGTTCAAAACACAGTCAGTAAGAAGAGTCAGTCTTCTTATACTTAAGTGGGCATCGTGAATTTTCTATTTAAATCCGATGCAAATTCTGTGTTTCATCGTCAATAAGACGTTCCAAGGGATACAGTAAACCTGGAGTGAAGCATCGGAATCTATAACTAGTGTCACAGGAATGGTTCAAAACATAGACAGTAAGAAGAGTCAGTCTTCTTGTACTTAAGTCGACATTGTGCCTTTTCTATTTAATTCCGATGCAATTTCTGTGTTTCCTCGTCAATAAGAGGGTCAGAGGGATACAGTAAACCTGAAGTGAAGCATCGGAATCTATAACTAGTGTCACAGGAATGGTTCAAAACATAGTCAGTAAGAAGTGTCAGTCTTCTTGTACTTAAGTCGGCATTGTACGTTTTCTATTCAATTCCGATGCAATTTCTGTGTTTCATCGCCAATAACAAGGTCCAAGGGATACAGTAAACCTGGAGTGAAGCATCGGAATCTATAACTAGTGTCAATGGAATCGTTCAAAACATAGGCAGTAAGAAGCGTCAGTCTTCTTGTACTTAAGTCGGCATTTTGCCTTTTGTATTTAATTCCGATGATATTTCTGTGTTTTATCGTCAATAAGAAGGACCAAGGGATACAGTAAACCTGGAGTGAAGCATCGTAATCTATAACTAGTGTCACAGGGATTGCTCAAAACATAGAGAGTAAGAAGAGTCAGTCTTCTTGTACATAAGTTGGCATTGTGCCTTTTGTATTTAATTCCGATGCAATTTCTATGTTTCATCGTCAATAAGAAGGTCAGAGGGATACAGTAATCCTGAAGTGAAGCATCGGAATCTATAACTAGTGTCACAGGAATGGTTCAAACATAGTCAGTAAGAATAGTCAGTCTTCTTGTACTTAAGTCATCATTGTGCATTTTATATTTAATTCTGATGCAATTTCTATGTTTCATCGTTACTAAGAAGGTCCAAGGGATACAGTAAACCTGGATTGAAGCATCGGAATCTATAACTAGTGTCACAGCAATGGTTCAAATCATAGACAGTAAGAAGAGTCAGACTTCTTTTCCTTAAGTCGGCATTGTGCCCTTTGTATTTAATTCCGATGCAATTTCTGTGTTTCATCGTCAATAAGAAGGTCCAAGAGATACAGAAAACCTGGAGTGAAGCATCGGAGTCTATAACTAGTGTCACAGGACTGGTTCAAAAATTGACAGTAAGAAGGGTCAGTGTTCTTGTACTTAATTCGGCATTGTGCCTTTTGAATTTAATTCCGATGCCATTTCTGTGTTTCATCGTCAATAAGAAGGTCAGAGGGATACAGTAAACCTGAAGTGAAACATCGGAATCCATAACTAGTGCCACAGGAATGGTTCAAAACATAGTCAGTAAGAAGAGTCAGTCTTCTTGTATTTAAGTCGGCATTGTGCCTGTTTATTTAATTCCGATGCAATTTCTGTGTTTCATCGTCAATAAGAAGGTCCAAGGGATACAGTAAACCTGAAGTAAACCATCGGAATCTACAACTAGTGTCACAGGAATGGTTCAAAGCATAGTCAGTAAGAGGAGTCAGTCTTCTTGTACTTAAGTACGCATTGTGCCTTTCGTATGTAATTCCGATGCAATTTCTGTGTTTCATCGTCAATAAGAAGGTTCAACGGATACAGTAAACTTGCCGCGAAACATCGGAATCTATAACTAGTGTCACAGTAATGGTTCAAAACATAGACAGTAAGAAGAGTCTGTCTTCTTGTACTTAAGTCGACATAGTGTCTTTTCAATTTAATTCCGATGCAATTACTGTGTTTCATCGTCAATAAGAAGGTCAGAGGGATACAATAAACCTGAAGTGAAGCATCGGAATCTATAACTAGTGTCAATGGATTGGTTGAAAACATAGACAGTAAGAAGCGTCAGTCTTCTTGTACTTATGTCGGCATTGTGCCTTTTGTATTTAATTCCGATGCAATTTCTGTGATTCATCGTCCATAAGAAGGCCCAAGGGATACAGTAAACCTGAAGTGAAGAATCGGAATCTATAACTAGTGTCATAGAAATGGTTCAAAACATAGACAGTAGAAGAGTCAGTCTTCTTGTACTTAAATTGGCATTGTACCTTTTGTATTTAATTCCGATGCAATTTCTGTGTTTCATCGTCAATAAGAAGGTTAAAGGGAAACAGTAAACCTGAAGCGAAGCATCGGAATCTATAACTAGTGTCACAGGAATGGTTCAAAACATAGTCAGTAAGAAGAGTCAGTCTTCTTGTCCTTAAGTCGGCATTGTGCTTTTTGTATTTAGATCCGATGCAATTTCTGTGTTTCATCGGCAATAAGGTCAGAGGGATACAGTAAACCTGAAGTGAAACATCGGAATCTATAACTAGTCTCACATTAATGGTTCAAAGCATAGTCAGTAAGAGGAGTCAGTCTTCTTGTACTTAAATCGGCATTGTGCCTTTTGTATTTAATTCCGATGCAATTTCTGTGTTTCATCGTCAATAAGAAGGTCAGAGAGATACAGTAAACCTGAAGTGAAGCATCGGAATCCAAAGTTGTGTCACAGGAATGGTTCAAAACATAGACAGAAGGATAAGTCAGTCTTCTTGTACTTAAGTCGGCATTGTGGCTTTTCTATTTAATTCCAATGCAATTTCTGTGTTTCATCGTCAATAAGAAGGTCCAAGGTATACAGTAAACCTGAAGTGGAGCATCGAAATATATAACTAGTGTCACAGGAATGGTTCAAAACACAGTCAGTAAGAAGAGTCAGTCTTCTTATACTTAAGTGGGCATCGTGAATTTTCTATTTAAATCCGATGCAAATTGTGTGTTTCATCGTCAATAGGAAGTTCCAAGGGATACAGTAAACCTGGAGTGAAGCATCGGAATCTATAACTAGTGTCACAGGAATGGTTCAAAACATAGACAGTAAGAAGAGTCAGTCTTCTTGTACTTAAGTCGACATTGTGCCTTTTCTATTTAATTCCGATGCAATTTCTGTGTTTCCTCGTCAATAAGAGGGTCAGAGGGATACAATAAACCTGAAGTGAAGCATCGGAATCTATAACTAGTGTCACAGGAATGGTTCAAAACATAGTCAGTAAGAAGTGTCAGTCTTCTTGTACTTAAGTCGGCATTGTACGTTTTCTATTCAATTCCGATGCAATTTCTGTGTTTCATCGCCAATAACAAGGTCCAAGGGATACAGTAAACCTGGAGTGAAGCATCGGAATCTATAACTAGTGTCAATGGAATCGTTCAAAACATAGGCAGTAAGATGCGTCAGTCTTCTTGTACTTAAGTCGGCATTTTGCCTTTTGTATTTAATTCCGATGATATTTCTGTGTTTTATCGTCAATAAGAAGGACCAAGGGATACAGTAAACCTGGAGTGAAGCATCGTAATCTATAACTAGTGTCACAGGGATTGCTCAAAACATAGACAGTAAGAAGAGTCAGTCTTCTTGTACATAAGTTGGCATTGTGCCTTTTGTATTTAATTCCGATGCAATTTCTATGTTTCATCGTCAATAAGAAGGTCAGAGGGATACAGTAATCCTGAAGTGAAGCATCGGAATCTATAACTAGTGTCACAGGAATGGTTCAAACATAGTCAGTAAGAATAGTCAGTCTTCTTGTACTTAAGTCATCATTGTGCATTTTATATTTAATTCTGATGCAATTTCTGTGTTTCATCGTTACTAAGAAGGTCCAAGGGATACAGTAAACCTGGATTGAAGCATCGGAATCTATAACTAGTGTCACAGCAATGGTTCAAATCATAGACAGTAAGAAGAGTCAGACTTCTTTTCCTTAAGTCGGCATTGTGCCCTTTGTATTTAATTCCGATGCAATTTCTGTGTTTCATCGTCAATAAGAAGGTCCAAGAGATACAGAAAACCTGGAGTGAAGCATCGGAGTCTATAACTAGTGTCACAGGACTGGTTCAAAAATTGACAGTAAGAAGGGTCAGTGTTCTTGTACTTAATTCGGCATTGTGCCTTTTGAATTTAATTCCGATGCCATTTCTGTGTTTCATCGTCAATAAGAAGGTCAGAGGGATACAGTAAACCTGAAGTGAAACATCGGAATCCATAACTAGTGCCACAGGAATGGTTCAAAACATAGTCAGTAAGAAGAGTCAGTCTTCTTGTATTTAAGTCGGCATTGTGCCTGTTTATTTAATTCCGATGCAATTTCTGTGTTTCATCGTCAATAAGAAGGTCCAAGGGATACAGTAAACCTGAAGTAAACCATCGGAATCTACAACTAGTGTCACAGGAATGGTTCAAAGCATAGTCAGTAAGAGGAGTCAGTCTTCTTGTACTTAAGTTCGCACTGTGCCTTTCGTATGTAATTCCGATGCAATTTCTGTGTTTCATCGTCAATAAGAAGGTTTAACGGATACAGTAAACCTGCCGCGAAACATCGGAATCTATAACTAGTGTCACAGTAATGGTTCAAAACATAGACAGTAAGAAGAGTCAGTCTTCTTGTACTTAAGTCGACATTGTGTCTTTTCTATTTAATTCCGATGCAATTACTGTGTTTCATCGTCAATAAGAAGGTCAGAAAGATACAATAAACCTGAAGTGAGCATCGGAATCTATAACTAGTGTCAATGGAATGGTTGAAAACATAGACAGTAAGAAGCGTCAGTCTTCTTGTACTTATGTCGGCATTGTGCCTTTTGTATTTAATTCCGATGCAATTTCTGTGATTCATCGTCCATAAGAAGGCCCAAGGGATACAGTAAACCTGAAGTGAAGAATCGGAATCTATAACTAGTGTCATAGAAATGGTTCAAAACATAGACAGTAGAAGAGTCAGTCTTCTTGTACTTAAATTGGCATTGTACCTTTTGTATTTAATTCCGATGCAATTTCTGTGTTTCATCGTCAATAAGAAGGTTAAAGGGAAACAGTAAACCTGAAGCGAAGCATCGGAATCTATAACTAGTGTCACAGGAATGGTTCAAAACATAGTCAGTAAGAAGAGTCAGTCTTCTTGTCCTTAAGTCGGCATTGTGCTTTTTGTATTTAGATCCGATGCAATTTCTGTGTTTCATCGGCAATAAGGTCAGAGGGATACAGTAAACCTGAAGTGAAACATCGGAATCTATAACTAGTCTCACATTAATGGTTCAAAACATAGACAGCAGGAAGCGTCAGTCTTCTTGTACTTAAATCGCCATTGTGCCTTTTGTATTTAATTCCGATGCAATTTCTGTGTTTCATCGTCAATAAGAAGGTCAGAGAGATACAGTAAACCTGAAGTGAAGCATCGGAATCCAAAGTTGTGTCACAGGAATGGTTCAAAACATAGACAGAAGGATAAGTCAGTCTTCTTGTACTTAAGTCGGCATTGTGGCTTTTCTATTTAATTCCAATGCAATTTCTGTGTTTCATCGTCAATAAGAAGGTCCAAGGTATACAGTAAACCTGAAGTGGAGCATCGAAATATATAACTAGTGTCACAGGAATGGTTCAAAACACAGTCAGTAAGAAGAGTCAGTCTTCTTATACTTAAGTGGGAATCGTGAATTTTCTATTTAAATAAGATGCAAATTCTGTGTTTCATCGTCAATAAGAAGTTCCAAGGGATACAGTAAACCTGGAGTGAAGCATCGGAATCTATAACTAGTGTCACAGGAATGGTTCAAAACATAGACAGTAAGAAGAGTCAGTCTTCTTGTACTTAAGTCGACATTGTGCCTTTTCTATTTAATTCCGATGCAATTTCTGTGTTTCCTCGTCAATAAGAGGGTCAGAGGGATACAATAAACCTGAAGTGAAGCATCGGAATCTATAACTTGTGTCACAGGAATGGTTCAAAGCATAGTCAGTAAGAACAGTCAGTCTTCTTGTCCTTAAGTCGGCATTGTGCATTTTGTATTTAATTCCGATGCAATTTCTGTGTTTCATCGTCAATAAGATGGTCCAAGGTATACAGTAAACCTTAAGTGAAGCATCGGAATCTATAACTAGTGTCACAGGAATGGTTCAAAACATAGTCAGAAACAAGAGTCAGTCTTCTTGTACTTTAGTCGGCATTGTGCCTTTTCTATTTAATTCCGATGTAATTTCTGTGTTTCATCGTCAATACGAATTTCCAAGGGATACAGTAAACCTGGAGTGAAGCATCGGAATCTATAACTACTGTCACAGGAATGGTTCAAAACATAGAAAGTAAGAAGAGTCAGTCTTCTGGTACTTAAATCGACATTGTGCCTATTCAATTTAATTCCGATGGAATATCTGTGTTTCATCGTCAATAAGAAGGTCAAAGGGATAAAATGAACCTGGAGTGTAGCATCGGAATCTATAACTAGAGTCACAGGAATGGTTCAAATCTTAGACAGTAAGAAGAGACAGTCCTCGTGTACTTAAGTCGGCATTTTGCCTTTTGTATTTAATTCCGATGCAATTTCTGTGTTTCATCGTCAGTAAGAAGGTCCAAGGGATACAGTAAACCTGGAGTGAAGCATCGGAATCTATAACTAGTGTCAATGGAATGGTTCAAAACATAGACAGTAAGAAGCGTCAGTCTTCTTGTACTTAAGTCGGCATTGTGCCTTTTGTATTTAATTCCGATGCGATTCCTGTGTTTCATCGTCAATAAGAAGGTCCAAGGGATACAGTAAACCTGGAGTGAAGCATCGGAATCTATAACTAGTGTCACAGGACTGGTTCAAAACATAGACAGTAAGAAGAGTCAGTCATCTAGTACTTAATTCTGCATTGTGCCTTTTGTACTTAATTTCGAAGATATTTCTGTGTTTTATCGTCAATAAGAAGGACCAAGGGATACAGTAAACGTGGAGTGAAGCATCGGAATCTATAACTAGTGTCACAGGGATGGCTCAAAACATAGACAGTAAGAAGAGTCAGACTTCTTTTCCTTAAGTCGGCATTGTCCCTTTGTATTTAATTCCGGTGCAATTTCTGTGTTTCTTCGTCAATAAGAAGGTCCAAGGGATACAGTAAACCTGAAGTAAACCATCGGAATCTACAACTAGTGTCACAGGAATGGTTCAAAGCATAGTCAGTAAGAGGAGTCAGTCTTCTTGTACTTAAGTTCGCATTGTGCCTTTCGTATGTAATTCCGATGCAATTTCTGTGTTTCATCGTCAATAAGAAGGTTCAACGGATACAGTAAACCTGCCGCGAAACATCGGAATCTATAACTAGTGTCACAGTAATGGTTCAAAACATAGACAGTAAGAAGAGTCAGTCTTCCTGTACTTAAGTCGACATTGTGTCTTTTCTATTTAATTCCGATGCAATTACTGTGTTTCATCGTCAATAAGAAGGTCAGAAAGATACAATAAACCTGAAGTGAAGCATCGGAATCTATAACTAGTGTCAATGGAATGGTTGAAAACATAGACAGTAAGAAGCGTCAGTCTTCTTGTACTTATGTCGGCATTGTGCCTTTTGTATTTAATTCCGATGCAATTTCTGTGATTCATCGTCCATAAGAAGGCCCAAGGGATACAGTAAACCTGAAGTGAAGAATCGGAATCTATAACTAGTGTCATAGAAATGGTTCAAAACATAGACAGTAGAAGAGTCAGTCTTCTTGTACTTAAATTGGCATTGTACCTTTTGTATTTAATTCCGATGCAATTTCTGTGTTTCATCGTCAATAAGAAGGTTAAAGGGAAACAGTAAACCTGAAGCGAAGCATCGGAATCTATAACTAGTGTCACAGGAATGGTTCAAAACATAGTCAGTAAGAAGAGTCAGTCTTCTTGTCCTTAAGACGGCATTGTGCTTTTTGTATTTAGATCCGATGCAATTTCTGTGTTTCATCGGCAATAAGGTCAGAGGGATACAGTAAACCTGAAGTGAAACATCGGAATCTATAACTAGTCTCACATTAATGGTTCAAAACATAGACAGCAGGAAGCGTCAGTCTTCTTGTACTTAAATCGGCATTGTGCCTTTTGTATTTAATTCCGATGCAATTTCTGTGTTTCATCGTCAATAAGAAGGTCAGAGAGATACAGTAAACCTGAAGTGAAGCATCGGAATCCAAAGTTGTGTCACAGGAATGGTTCAAAACATAGACAGAAGGATAAGTCAGTCTTCTTGTACTTAAGTCGGCATTGTGGCTTTTCTATTTAATTCCAATGCAATTTCTGTGTTTCATCGTCAATAAGAAGGTCCAAGGTATACAGTAAACCTGAAGTGGAGCATCGAAATATATAACTAGTGTCACAGGAATGGTTCAAAACACAGTCAGTAAGAAGAGTCAGTCTTCTTATACTTAAGTGGGCATCGTGAATTTTCTATTTAAATCCGATGCAAATTCTGTGTTTCATCGTCAATAAGAAGTTCCAAGGGATACAGTAAACCTGGAGTGAAGCATCGGAATCTATAACTAGTGTCACAGGAATTGTTTAAAACATAGACAGTAAGAAGAGTCAATCTTCTTGTACTTAAGTCGACATTGTGCCTTTTCTATTTAATTCCGATGCAATTTCTGTGTTTCCTCGTCAATAAGAGGGTCAGAGGGATACAGTAAACCTGAAGTGAAGCATCGGAATCTATAACTAGTGTCACAGGAATGGTTCAAAACATAGTCAGTAAGAAGTGTCAGTCTTCTTGTACGTAAGTCGGCATTGTACGTTT
>NW_025728046.1:0-61806 GCF_021461385.2 Schistocerca piceifrons
GAATGGCTCAAAACATAGACAGTTGGAAGAGTCAGTCTTCTTGTACTTAAGTCGGCATTGTGCCTTTTGTATTTAATTCCGATACAATTTCTGTGTTTCATCGTCAATAAGAAGGTACAAGGGATACAGTAAACCCTGAAGTGAATCATCGGAATTTATAACTAGTATCACAGGAATGGTTCAAAACATAGTAAGAAGAGTCAGTCTTCTTGTACTTAAGTCATCATTGTGCCTTTTCTATTTAATTCTGATGCAATTTCTGTGTTTCATCGTCAATAAGAAGGTCCAAGGTATAGAGTAAACCTGGAGTGAAGCATCGGAAGCTATAACTAGTGTCACTGAAATCGTTCAAACCATAGACAGTAAGAAGAGTCAGCCTTCTTTTACTTAAGTCGGCATTGTGCCTTTTGTATTTAATTCCGATGCTATTTCTGTGTTTCATCGTCAATAAGAAGGTCAGTGGGATGCAGTAAACCTGAAGTGAAACTTCGGAATCTATAACTAGTGTAACAGGAATGGTTCTAATCATAGTCAGTAAGAAGAGTCAGTCTTCTTTTACTTAAGTCGGCATTGTGCATTTTGTATTTCATTCCGATGCAATTTCTGTGTTTCATCGTCAATAAGAAAGTCAGAGGGATACAGTAAACCTGGAGTGAAGCATCGGAATCTATAACTAGTGTCACAGGGACGGTTCAAAACATAGACAGTAAGATGAGTCAGTATTCTTGTACCTAAGTCGGCATTGTGCTTTTTCTATTTAATTCCGATGCAATTTCTGTGTTTCATCGTCAATAAGAAGGGCCAAGGGATACAGTAAACCTGAGGTGAAGCATTGGAATAAAAAACTAGTGTCACAGGAATGGTTCAAACCATAGACAGTAGGAAGAGTCAGCCTTCTTGTACTTAAGTCGCTATTGTGCCTTTCCAATTTAATTCCGATGCAATATCTGTGTTTCATCTTCAATAAGATGGTCAGAGGGATACAGGAAACCTGAAGTGAAGCATCGGAATCTATAACTAGTGTCACAGGAATTGTTCAAATCATAGTCAGTAAGAAAAGTCAGTCTTCTTGTACTTAAGTCGGTATTGTGCCTTTTGTATTTAATTTCCGATGCTATTTCTGCGTTTCATCGTCAATAAGAAGGTCCAAGGGATACAGTAAACCTGAAGTGAAGCATCGGAATCTATGATTAGTGTCACAGGAATGGTTCAAAACATAGACAGTAGGAAGAGTCAGTCTTCTTGTACTTAAGTCGGCATAGTGGCTATTGTATTTAATACCGATGCAATTTCTGTGTTTCATCGTCAACAAGAAGGTCCAAGGGATAGAGTAAACCTGGAGTGAAGCGTCGGAATCCATAACTAGTGTCCCAGGATGGTTCAAAACATAGACAGTAAGAAGAGTCAGTCGTCTTGTACTTAAGTCGGCATTGTGCCTTTTGTATTTAATTCCGATGCAATTTCTGTGTTACATCGTCATTAAGAAGATCAGAGGGTTACAGTAATCCTGAAGTGAAGCATCGGAATCTAAGACTAGTGTCACAGGAATGGTTCAAAACATAGTCAGTAAGAAGAGTCAGTCTTCTTGTACTTAAGTCGGTATTGTGCCTTTTGTATTTAATTCCGATGCAATTTCTGTGTTTCATCGTCAATAAGAAGGTACAAGGGATACAGTAAACCTGAAGTGAATCATCGGAATCTATAACTAGTATCACAGGAATGGTTCAAAACATAGTCAGTAAGAAGAGTCGGTCTTCTTGTACTTAAGTCATGATTGTGCCTTTTCTATTTAATTCTGATGCAATTTCTGTGTTTCATCGTCAATAAGAAGGTCCAAGGTATACAGTAAACCTGGAGTGAAGCATCGGAATCCATAACTAGTGTCACAGGAATGGTTCAAACCATAGACAGTAAGAAGAGTCAGACTTCTTTTACTTAAGTCGGCGTTGCGCCTTTTGTATTTAATTCCGAAGCTATTTCTGTGTTTCATCGTCAATAAGAAGGTCCAAGGGATACAGTAAACCCGGAGTGAAGCATCTGAGTCTATACCTAGTGTCACAGGAATGGTTCAAAACATAGACAGTAAGAAGAGTCAGTCTTCTTGTACTTAATTCGGCATTGTGCCTTTTGTATTTAGTTCTGATGCAATTTCTGTGTTTCATCGTCAATAAGAAGGTCAGAGGGATACAGTAAACCTGAAGTGAAGCATCGGAATCTATAACTAGTGTAACAGGAATGGATCAAAACATAGTCAGTAAGAAGAGTCAGTCTTCTTGTACTTAAGTCGGCATTGTGCTTTTTGTATTTAATTCCGATGCAATTTCTGTGTTTCATCGTCAATAAGAATGTCAGAGGGATACAGTAAACCTGGAGTGAAGCATCGGAATCTATAACTAGTGTCACAGGGACGGTTCAAAACATAGACAGTAAGATGAGTCAGTATTCTTGTACTTAAGTCGGCATTGTGCATTTTCTATTTAATTCCGATCTAATTTCTGTGTTTCATCGTCAATAAGAAGGGCCAAGGGATACAGTAAACCTGAAGTGAAGCATCGGAAAAAAATTAGTGTCACAGGAATGGTTCAAAACGTAGACAGTAGGAAGAGTCAGTCTTCTTGTACTTAAGTCGGTATTGTGCCTTTCCAATTTAATTCCGATGCAATTTCTGTGTTTCATCGTCAATAACAAGGTCCAAGGGATACAGTAAACCTGAAATGAACCATCGGAATCTATAACTAGTGTCACAGGAATGGTTCAAAAGCATAGTCAGTAAGAGGAGTCAGTCTTCTGGTATTTACGTCGGCATTGTGCCTTTTGTATTTAATTCCGATGCAATTTGTGTGTTTAATCGTCAATAAGAAGGTCCAAGGGATACAGTAAACCTGAAGTGAAGCACCGGAATCTAAGACTAGTGTCACAGGAATGGTTCAAAACATAGTCAGTAAGAAGAGTCTGTCTTCTTGTACTTAAGTTGGTATTGTGCCTATTGTATTTAATTCCGATACAATTTCTGTGTTTCATCGTCAATAAGAAGGTACAAGGGATACAGTAAACCTGAAGTGAATCATCGAAATCTATAACTAGTATCACAGGAATGGTTAAAAACATAGTCAGTAAGAAGAGTCAGTCTTCTTGTACTGAAGTCATCATTGTGCCTTTTCTATTTAATTCTGATGCAATTTCTGTGTTTCATCGTCAATAAGAAGGTCCAAGGTATAGAGTAAACCTGGAGTGAAGCATCGGAATCTATAACTAGTGTCACAGGAATCGTTCAAACCATGGACAGCAAGAAGAGTCAGCCATCTTTTACTTAATTCGGCATTGTGCCCTTTGTATTTAATTCCGATGCTACTTCTGTGTTTCATCGTCAATAAGAATGTCCAAGGGATACAGTAAACCTGGAGTGCAGCATCGGAGTCTATAACTAGTGTCACAGGAATGGTTCAAAACATAGACAGTAAGAAGAGTCAGTCTTCTTGTACTTAGTTCAGCATTGTGCCTTTTGTATTTACTTCTGATGCAATTTCTGTGTTTCATCGTCAATAAGAAGGTCAGAGGGATGCAGTAAACCTGAAGTGAATCATCGGAATCTATAACTAGTGTCACAGGGACGGTTCAGAACATAGACAGTAAGATGAGTCAGTATTCTTGTACTTAAGTCGGTATTGTGCCTTTCCAATTTAATTCCGATGCAATTTCTGTGTTTCATCTCCAATAAGATGGTCAGAGGGATACAGGAAACCTGAAGTGAAGCATCGGAATCTATAACTAGTGTCACAGGAATGGTTCAAAGCATAGAGAGTTGGAAGATTCAGTCTTCTTGTACTTAAGTCGGCATTGTGCCTTTTGTATATAATTCTGATGCCATTTCTGTGTTTCATCGTCAATAAGAAGGTCAGAGGGATACAGTAAACCTGAAGTGAAGCATCGGAATCTATAACTAGTGTCACACGAATGGCTCAAATCATAGACAGTTGGAGGAGTCAGTCTTCTTGTACTGAAGTCGGCATTGTGATTTTTGTATTTAATTCCGATGCAATTTTTGTGTTTCATCGTCAATAAGAAGGTCCACGGGATACAGTAAACCTGAAATGAACCATCGGAATCTATAACTAGTGTCACAGGAATGGTTCAAAACATAGTCAGTAAGAAGAGTCAGTCTTCTTGTACTTACGTCGGCATTGTGCCTTTTGTATTTAATTCCGATGCAATTAGTGTGTTTCATCGTCAATATGAAGGTCCAAGGGATACAGTAGACCTGAAGTGAAGCATCGGAATCTATAACTAGTGTCACAGGAATGGTTCAAACATAGACAGTAGGAAGAGTCAGTCTTCTTGTACTTAAGTCGGTATTGTGCCTTTTCTATTTAATTCCGATGCAATTTCTATGTTTCATCGTCTATAAGAAGGTCTGAGGGATACAGTAAACCTGAAGTGAAGCATCGGAATCTATAACTAGTGCCACAGGAATGGTTCAAAGCATAGAGAGTTGGAAGATTCAGTCTTCTTGTACTTAAGTCGTCATTGAGCCTTTTGTATTTCATTCCGATGCAATTTCTGTGTTTCATCGTCCATGAGAAGGTCTGAGGGAAACAGTAAACCTCAAGTGAAGCATCTGAATAAAAAACTGGTGTCACAGGAATGGTTGAAAACATAGACAGTACGAAGAGTCAGTCTTATTGTACTTAAGTCGGTATTGTGCGTTTTCTATTTAATTCCGATGCAATTTCTGTGTTTCATCGTCAATAAGAAGGTCATTGGGATACAGTAAACCTGAAGTGAAGCAACGGAATCCATAACTAGTGTCACCGGAATCGTTCAAAACATAGAGAGTTGGAAGATTCAGTCTTCTTGTACTTATGTCGGCATTGTGCCTTTTCTATTTAATTCCGATGCAATTTCTGTGTTTCATCGTCAATAAGACGGTCAGAGGGATACAGTAAACCTGAAGTGAGGCATCGGAATCTATGCCTAGTGCCACAGGAATGGTTCAAAACATAGTCAGTAAGAAGGGTCAGTCTTCTTGTACTTAAGTCGGTATTGTGCCTTTTGTATTTAATTCCGATGCAATTTGTGTTTCATCGTCAATAACAAGGTGTAAGGGATGCAGTAAACCTGAAGTGAAGCATCGGAACCTATAACTGGTGTCACAGGAATGGTTCTAAACGTAGAGAGTTGGAAGATTCAGTCTTCTTGTACTTAAGTCGGTATTGTGCCTTTTGTATTTAATTCCGATGCAATTTCTGTGTTTCATCGTCAATAAGAAGGTATAAGGGATACAGTAAACCTGAAGTGAAGCATCGTAATCTATGATTAGTGTCACAGAAATGGTTCAAAACATGGACAGTAGGAAGAGTCAGTCTTCTTGTACTTAAGTCGGCATAGGGCCTATTGTATTTAATTCCGATGCAATTTCTGTGTTTCATCGTCAATACGAAGGTCCAAGGGATACAGTAAACCTGGAGTGAAGCATCGGAATCCATAACTAGTGTCCCAGGGATGGTTCAAAGCATAGACAGTAAGAAGAGTCAGTCTTCTTGTACTTAAGTCAGCATTGTGCCTTTTGTATTTAATTCCGATGCAATTTCTGTGTTTCATCGTCATTAAGAAGATCAGAGGGTTACAGTAATCCTGAAGTGAGGCATCGGAATCTATAACTAGTGTCACACGAATGGCTCAAAACATAGACAGTTGGAAGAGTCAGTCTTCTTGTACTTAAGTCGGCATTGTGCCTTTTGTATTTAATTCCGATACAATTTCTGTGTTTCATCGTCAATAAGAAGGTACAAGGGATACAGTAAACCTGAAGTGAATCATCGGAATTTATAACTAGTATCACAGGAATGGTTCAAAACATAGTAAGAAGAGTCAGTCTTCTTGTACTTAAGTCATCATTGTGCCTTTTCTATTTAATTCTGATGCAATTTCTGTGTTTCATCGTCAATAAGAAGGTCCAAGGTATAGAGTAAACCTGGAGTGAAGCATCGGAAGCTATAACTAGTGTCACTGAAATCGTTCAAACCATAGACAGTAAGAAGAGTCAGCCTTCTTTTACTTAAGTCGGCATTGTGCCTTTTGTATTTAATTCCGATGCTATTTCTGTGTTTCATCGTCAATAAGAAGGTCAGTGGGATGCAGTAAACCTGAAGTGAAACTTCGGAATCTATAACTAGTGTAACAGGAATGGTTCTAATCATAGTCAGTAAGAAGAGTCAGTCTTCTTTTACTTAAGTCGGCATTGTGCATTTTGTATTTCATTCCGATGCAATTTCTGTGTTTCATCGTCAATAAGAAAGTCAGAGGGATACAGTAAACCTGGAGTGAAGCATCGGAATCTATAACTAGTGTCACAGGGACGGTTCAAAACATAGACAGTAAGATGAGTCAGTATTCTTGTACCTAAGTCGGCATTGTGCTTTTTCTATTTAATTCCGATGCAATTTCTGTGTTTCATCGTCAATAAGAAGGGCCAAGGGATACAGTAAACCTGAGGTGAAGCATTGGAATAAAAAACTAGTGTCACAGGAATGGTTCAAACCATAGACAGTAGGAAGAGTCAGCCTTCTTGTACTTAAGTCGCTATTGTGCCTTTCCAATTTAATTCCGATGCAATATCTGTGTTTCATCTTCAATAAGATGGTCAGAGGGATACAGGAAACCTGAAGTGAAGCATCGGAATCTATAACTAGTGTCACAGGAATTGTTCAAATCATAGTCAGTAAGAAAAGTCAGTCTTCTTGTACTTAAGTCGGTATTGTGCCTTTTGTATTTAATTCCGATGCTATTTCTGCGTTTCATCGTCAATAAGAAGGTCCAAGGGATACAGTAAACCTGAAGTGAAGCATCGGAATCTATGATTAGTGTCACAGGAATGGTTCAAAACATAGACAGTAGGAAGAGTCAGTCTTCTTGTACTTAAGTCGGCATAGTGGCTATTGTATTTAATACCGATGCAATTTCTGTGTTTCATCGTCAACAAGAAGGTCCAAGGGATAGAGTAAACCTGGAGTGAAGCGTCGGAATCCATAACTAGTGTCCCAGGGATGGTTCAAAACATAGACAGTAAGAAGAGTCAGTCGTCTTGTACTTAAGTCGGCATTGTGCCTTTTGTATTTAATTCCGATGCAATTTCTGTGTTACATCGTCATTAAGAAGATCAGAGGGTTACAGTAATCCTGAAGTGAAGCATCGGAATCTAAGACTAGTGTCACAGGAATGGTTCAAAACATAGTCAGTAAGAAGAGTCAGTCTTCTTGTACTTAAGTCGGTATTGTGCCTTTTGTATTTAATTCCGATGCAATTTCTGTGTTTCATCGTCAATAAGAAGGTACAAGGGATACAGTAAACCTGAAGTGAATCATCGGAATCTATAACTAGTATCACAGGAATGGTTCAAAACATAGTCAGTAAGAAGAGTCGGTCTTCTTGTACTTAAGTCATGATTGTGCCTTTTCTATTTAATTCTGATGCAATTTCTGTGTTTCATCGTCAATAAGAAGGTCCAAGGTATACAGTAAACCTGGAGTGAAGCATCGGAATCCATAACTAGTGTCACAGGAATGGTTCAAACCATAGACAGTAAGAAGAGTCAGACTTCTTTTACTTAAGTCGGCGTTGCGCCTTTTGTATTTAATTCCGAAGCTATTTCTGTGTTTCATCGTCAATAAGAAGGTCCAAGGGATACAGTAAACCCGGAGTGAAGCATCTGAGTCTATACCTAGTGTCACAGGAATGGTTCAAAACATAGACAGTAAGAAGAGTCAGTCTTCTTGTACTTAATTCGGCATTGTGCCTTTTGTATTTAGTTCTGATGCAATTTCTGTGTTTCATCGTCAATAAGAAGGTCAGAGGGATACAGTAAACCTGAAGTGAAGCATCGGAATCTATAACTAGTGTAACAGGAATGGATCAAAACATAGTCAGTAAGAAGAGTCAGTCTTCTTGTACTTAAGTCGGCATTGTGCTTTTTGTATTTAATTCCGATGCAATTTCTGTGTTTCATCGTCAATAAGAATGTCAGAGGGATACAGTAAACCTGGAGTGAAGCATCGGAATCTATAACTAGTGTCACAGGGACGGTTCAAAACATAGACAGTAAGATGAGTCAGTATTCTTGTACTTAAGTCGGCATTGTGCATTTTCTATTTAATTCCGATCTAATTTCTGTGTTTCATCGTCAATAAGAAGGGCCAAGGGATACAGTAAACCTGAAGTGAAGCATCGGAAAAAAATTAGTGTCACAGGAATGGTTCAAAACGTAGACAGTAGGAAGAGTCAGTCTTCTTGTACTTAAGTCGGTATTGTGCCTTTCCAATTTAATTCCGATGCAATTTCTGTGTTTCATCGTCAATAACAAGGTCCAAGGGATACAGTAAACCTGAAATGAACCATCGGAATCTATAACTAGTGTCACAGGAATGGTTCAAAAGCATAGTCAGTAAGAGGAGTCAGTCTTCTGGTATTTACGTCGGCATTGTGCCTTTTGTATTTAATTCCGATGCAATTTGTGTGTTTAATCGTCAATAAGAAGGTCCAAGGGATACAGTAAACCTGAAGTGAAGCACCGGAATCTAAGACTAGTGTCACAGGAATGGTTCAAAACATAGTCAGTAAGAAGAGTCTGTCTTCTTGTACTTAAGTTGGTATTGTGCCTATTGTATTTAATTCCGATACAATTTCTGTGTTTCATCGTCAATAAGAAGGTACAAGGGATACAGTAAACCTGAAGTGAATCATCGAAATCTATAACTAGTATCACAGGAATGGTTAAAAACATAGTCAGTAAGAAGAGTCAGTCTTCTTGTACTGAAGTCATCATTGTGCCTTTTCTATTTAATTCTGATGCAATTTCTGTGTTTCATCGTCAATAAGAAGGTCCAAGGTATAGAGTAAACCTGGAGTGAAGCATCGGAATCTATAACTAGTGTCACAGGAATCGTTCAAACCATGGACAGCAAGAAGAGTCAGCCATCTTTTACTTAATTCGGCATTGTGCCCTTTGTATTTAATTCCGATGCTACTTCTGTGTTTCATCGTCAATAAGAATGTCCAAGGGATACAGTAAACCTGGAGTGCAGCATCGGAGTCTATAACTAGTGTCACAGGAATGGTTCAAAACATAGACAGTAAGAAGAGTCAGTCTTCTTGTACTTAGTTCAGCATTGTGCCTTTTGTATTTACTTCTGATGCAATTTCTGTGTTTCATCGTCAATAAGAAGGTCAGAGGGATGCAGTAAACCTGAAGTGAATCATCGGAATCTATAACTAGTGTCACAGGGACGGTTCAGAACATAGACAGTAAGATGAGTCAGTATTCTTGTACTTAAGTCGGTATTGTGCCTTTCCAATTTAATTCCGATGCAATTTCTGTGTTTCATCTCCAATAAGATGGTCAGAGGGATACAGGAAACCTGAAGTGAAGCATCGGAATCTATAACTAGTGTCACAGGAATGGTTCAAAGCATAGAGAGTTGGAAGATTCAGTCTTCTTGTACTTAAGTCGGCATTGTGCCTTTTGTATATAATTCTGATGCCATTTCTGTGTTTCATCGTCAATAAGAAGGTCAGAGGGATACAGTAAACCTGAAGTGAAGCATCGGAATCTATAACTAGTGTCACACGAATGGCTCAAATCATAGACAGTTGGAGGAGTCAGTCTTCTTGTACTGAAGTCGGCATTGTGATTTTTGTATTTAATTCCGATGCAATTTTTGTGTTTCATCGTCAATAAGAAGGTCCACGGGATACAGTAAACCTGAAATGAACCATCGGAATCTATAACTAGTGTCACAGGAATGGTTCAAAACATAGTCAGTAAGAAGAGTCAGTCTTCTTGTACTTACGTCGGCATTGTGCCTTTTGTATTTAATTCCGATGCAATTAGTGTGTTTCATCGTCAATATGAAGGTCCAAGGGATACAGTAGACCTGAAGTGAAGCATCGGAATCTATAACTAGTGTCACAGGAATGGTTCAAACATAGACAGTAGGAAGAGTCAGTCTTCTTGTACTTAAGTCGGTATTGTGCCTTTTCTATTTAATTCCGATGCAATTTCTATGTTTCATCGTCTATAAGAAGGTCTGAGGGATACAGTAAACCTGAAGTGAAGCATCGGAATCTATAACTAGTGCCACAGGAATGGTTCAAAGCATAGAGAGTTGGAAGATTCAGTCTTCTTGTACTTAAGTCGTCATTGAGCCTTTTGTATTTCATTCCGATGCAATTTCTGTGTTTCATCGTCCATGAGAAGGTCTGAGGGAAACAGTAAACCTCAAGTGAAGCATCTGAATAAAAAACTGGTGTCACAGGAATGGTTGAAAACATAGACAGTACGAAGAGTCAGTCTTATTGTACTTAAGTCGGTATTGTGCGTTTTCTATTTAATTCCGATGCAATTTCTGTGTTTCATCGTCAATAAGAAGGTCATTGGGATACAGTAAACCTGAAGTGAAGCAACGGAATCCATAACTAGTGTCACCGGAATCGTTCAAAACATAGAGAGTTGGAAGATTCAGTCTTCTTGTACTTATGTCGGCATTGTGCCTTTTCTATTTAATTCCGATGCAATTTCTGTGTTTCATCGTCAATAAGACGGTCAGAGGGATACAGTAAACCTGAAGTGAGGCATCGGAATCTATGCCTAGTGCCACAGGAATGGTTCAAAACATAGTCAGTAAGAAGGGTCAGTCTTCTTGTACTTAAGTCGGTATTGTGCCTTTTGTATTTAATTCCGATGCAATTTGTGTTTCATCGTCAATAACAAGGTGTAAGGGATGCAGTAAACCTGAAGTGAAGCATCGGAACCTATAACTGGTGTCACAGGAATGGTTCTAAACGTAGAGAGTTGGAAGATTCAGTCTTCTTGTACTTAAGTCGGTATTGTGCCTTTTGTATTTAATTCCGATGCAATTTCTGTGTTTCATCGTCAATAAGAAGGTATAAGGGATACAGTAAACCTGAAGTGAAGCATCGTAATCTATGATTAGTGTCACAGAAATGGTTCAAAACATGGACAGTAGGAAGAGTCAGTCTTCTTGTACTTAAGTCGGCATAGGGCCTATTGTATTTAATTCCGATGCAATTTCTGTGTTTCATCGTCAATACGAAGGTCCAAGGGATACAGTAAACCTGGAGTGAAGCATCGGAATCCATAACTAGTGTCCCAGGGATGGTTCAAAGCATAGACAGTAAGAAGAGTCAGTCTTCTTGTACTTAAGTCAGCATTGTGCCTTTTGTATTTAATTCCGATGCAATTTCTGTGTTTCATCGTCATTAAGAAGATCAGAGGGTTACAGTAATCCTGAAGTGAGGCATCGGAATCTATAACTAGTGTCACACGAATGGCTCAAAACATAGACAGTTGGAAGAGTCAGTCTTCTTGTACTTAAGTCGGCATTGTGCCTTTTGTATTTAATTCCGATACAATTTCTGTGTTTCATCGTCAATAAGAAGGTACAAGGGATACAGTAAACCTGAAGTGAATCATCGGAATTTATAACTAGTATCACAGGAATGGTTCAAAACATAGTAAGAAGAGTCAGTCTTCTTGTACTTAAGTCATCATTGTGCCTTTTCTATTTAATTCTGATGCAATTTCTGTGTTTCATCGTCAATAAGAAGGTCCAAGGTATAGAGTAAACCTGGAGTGAAGCATCGGAAGCTATAACTAGTGTCACTGAAATCGTTCAAACCATAGACAGTAAGAAGAGTCAGCCTTCTTTTACTTAAGTCGGCATTGTGCCTTTTGTATTTAATTCCGATGCTATTTCTGTGTTTCATCGTCAATAAGAAGGTCAGTGGGATGCAGTAAACCTGAAGTGAAACTTCGGAATCTATAACTAGTGTAACAGGAATGGTTCTAATCATAGTCAGTAAGAAGAGTCAGTCTTCTTTTACTTAAGTCGGCATTGTGCATTTTGTATTTCATTCCGATGCAATTTCTGTGTTTCATCGTCAATAAGAAAGTCAGAGGGATACAGTAAACCTGGAGTGAAGCATCGGAATCTATAACTAGTGTCACAGGGACGGTTCAAAACATAGACAGTAAGATGAGTCAGTATTCTTGTACCTAAGTCGGCATTGTGCTTTTTCTATTTAATTCCGATGCAATTTCTGTGTTTCATCGTCAATAAGAAGGGCCAAGGGATACAGTAAACCTGAGGTGAAGCATTGGAATAAAAAACTAGTGTCACAGGAATGGTTCAAACCATAGACAGTAGGAAGAGTCAGCCTTCTTGTACTTAAGTCGCTATTGTGCCTTTCCAATTTAATTCCGATGCAATATCTGTGTTTCATCTTCAATAAGATGGTCAGAGGGATACAGGAAACCTGAAGTGAAGCATCGGAATCTATAACTAGTGTCACAGGAATTGTTCAAATCATAGTCAGTAAGAAAAGTCAGTCTTCTTGTACTTAAGTCGGTATTGTGCCTTTTGTATTTAATTCCGATGCTATTTCTGCGTTTCATCGTCAATAAGAAGGTCCAAGGGATACAGTAAACCTGAAGTGAAGCATCGGAATCTATGATTAGTGTCACAGGAATGGTTCAAAACATAGACAGTAGGAAGAGTCAGTCTTCTTGTACTTAAGTCGGCATAGTGGCTATTGTATTTAATACCGATGCAATTTCTGTGTTTCATCGTCAACAAGAAGGTCCAAGGGATAGAGTAAACCTGGAGTGAAGCGTCGGAATCCATAACTAGTGTCCCAGGGATGGTTCAAAACATAGACAGTAAGAAGAGTCAGTCGTCTTGTACTTAAGTCGGCATTGTGCCTTTTGTATTTAATTCCGATGCAATTTCTGTGTTACATCGTCATTAAGAAGATCAGAGGGTTACAGTAATCCTGAAGTGAAGCATCGGAATCTAAGACTAGTGTCACAGGAATGGTTCAAAACATAGTCAGTAAGAAGAGTCAGTCTTCTTGTACTTAAGTCGGTATTGTGCCTTTTGTATTTAATTCCGATGCAATTTCTGTGTTTCATCGTCAATAAGAAGGTACAAGGGATACAGTAAACCTGAAGTGAATCATCGGAATCTATAACTAGTATCACAGGAATGGTTCAAAACATAGTCAGTAAGAAGAGTCGGTCTTCTTGTACTTAAGTCATGATTGTGCCTTTTCTATTTAATTCTGATGCAATTTCTGTGTTTCATCGTCAATAAGAAGGTCCAAGGTATACAGTAAACCTGGAGTGAAGCATCGGAATCCATAACTAGTGTCACAGGAATGGTTCAAACCATAGACAGTAAGAAGAGTCAGACTTCTTTTACTTAAGTCGGCGTTGCGCCTTTTGTATTTAATTCCGAAGCTATTTCTGTGTTTCATCGTCAATAAGAAGGTCCAAGGGATACAGTAAACCCGGAGTGAAGCATCTGAGTCTATACCTAGTGTCACAGGAATGGTTCAAAACATAGACAGTAAGAAGAGTCAGTCTTCTTGTACTTAATTCGGCATTGTGCCTTTTGTATTTAGTTCTGATGCAATTTCTGTGTTTCATCGTCAATAAGAAGGTCAGAGGGATACAGTAAACCTGAAGTGAAGCATCGGAATCTATAACTAGTGTAACAGGAATGGATCAAAACATAGTCAGTAAGAAGAGTCAGTCTTCTTGTACTTAAGTCGGCATTGTGCTTTTTGTATTTAATTCCGATGCAATTTCTGTGTTTCATCGTCAATAAGAATGTCAGAGGGATACAGTAAACCTGGAGTGAAGCATCGGAATCTATAACTAGTGTCACAGGGACGGTTCAA
Source organism: Schistocerca piceifrons (assembly GCF_021461385.2). Lineage (NCBI taxonomy): Eukaryota > Metazoa > Arthropoda > Insecta > Orthoptera > Acrididae > Schistocerca > Schistocerca piceifrons. The sequence goes on from NW_025728046.1 coordinate 13,753, forward strand.
AACATAGACAGTAAGATGAGTCAGTATTCTTGTACTTAAGTCGGCATTGTGCATTTTCTATTTAATTCCGATCTAATTTCTGTGTTTCATCGTCAATAAGAAGGGCCAAGGGATACAGTAAACCTGAAGTGAAGCATCGGAAAAAAATTAGTGTCACAGGAATGGTTCAAAACGTAGACAGTAGGAAGAGTCAGTCTTCTTGTCCTTAAGTCGGTATTATGCCTTTCCAATTTAATTCCGATGCAATTTCTGTGTTTCATCGTCAATAACAAGGTCCAAGGGATACAGTAAACCTGAAATGAACCATCGGAATCTATAACTAGTGTCACAGGAATGGTTCAAAAGCATAGTCAGTAAGAGGAGTCAGTCTTCTGGTATTTACGTCGGCATTGTGCCTTTTGTATTTAATTCCGATGCAATTTGTGTGTTTAATCGTCAATAAGAAGGTCCAAGGGATACAGTAAACCTGAAGTGAAGCACCGGAATCTAAGACTAGTGTCACAGGAATGGTTCAAAACATAGTCAGTAAGAAGAGTCTGTCTTCTTGTACTTAAGTTGGTATTGTGCCTATTGTATTTAATTCCGATACAATTTCTGTGTTTCATCGTCAATAAGAAGGTACAAGGGATACAGTAAACCTGAAGTGAATCATCGAAATCTATAACTAGTATCACAGGAATGGTTAAAAACATAGTCAGTAAGAAGAGTCAGTCTTCTTGTACTGAAGTCATCATTGTGCCTTTTCTATTTAATTCTGATGCAATTTCTGTGTTTCATCGTCAATAAGAAGGTCCAAGGTATAGAGTAAACCTGGAGTGAAGCATCGGAATCTATAACTAGTGTCACAGGAATCGTTCAAACCATGGACAGCAAGAAGAGTCAGCCATCTTTTACTTAATTCGGCATTGTGCCCTTTGTATTTAATTCCGATGCTACTTCTGTGTTTCATCGTCAATAAGAATGTCCAAGGGATACAGTAAACCTGGAGTGCAGCATCGGAGTCTATAACTAGTGTCACAGGAATGGTTCAAAACATAGACAGTAAGAAGAGTCAGTCTTCTTGTACTTAGTTCAGCATTGTGCCTTTTGTATTTACTTCTGATGCAATTTCTGTGTTTCATCGTCAATAAGAAGGTCAGAGGGATGCAGTAAACCTGAAGTGAATCATCGGAATCTATAACTAGTGTCACAGGGACGGTTCAAAACATAGACAGTAAGATGAGTCAGTATTCTTGTACTTAAGTCGGTATTGTGCCTTTCCAATTTAATTCCGATGCAATTTCTGTGTTTCATCTCCAATAAGATGGTCAGAGGGATACAGGAAACCTGAAGTGAAGCATCGGAATCTATAACTAGTGTCACAGGAATGGTTCAAAGCATAGAGAGTTGGAAGATTCAGTCTTCTTGTACTTAAGTCGGCATTGTGCCTTTTGTATATAATTCTGATGCCATTTCTGTGTTTCATCGTCAATAAGAAGGTCAGAGGGATACAGTAAACCTGAAGTGAAGCATCGGAATCTATAACTAGTGTCACACGAATGGCTCAAATCATAGACAGTTGGAGGAGTCAGTCTTCTTGTACTGAAGTCGGCATTGTGATTTTTGTATTTAATTCCGATGCAATTTTTGTGTTTCATCGTGAATAAGAAGGTCCACGGGATACAGTAAACCTGAAATGAACCATCGGAATCTATAACTAGTGTCACAGGAATGGTTCAAAACATAGTCAGTAAGAAGAGTCAGTCTTCTTGTACTTACGTCGGCATTGTGCCTTTTGTATTTAATTCCGATGCAATTAGTGTGTTTCATCGTCAATATGAAGGTCCAAGGGATACAGTAGACCTGAAGTGAAGCATCGGAATCTATAACTAGTGTCACAGGAATGGTTCAAACATAGACAGTAGGAAGAGTCAGTCTTCTTGTACTTAAGTCGGTATTGTGCCTTTTCTATTTAATTCCGATGCAATTTCTATGTTTCATCGTCTATAAGAAGGTCTGAGGGATACAGTAAACCTGAAGTGAAGCATCGGAATCTATAACTAGTGCCACAGGAATGGTTCAAAGCATAGAGAGTTGGAAGATTCAGTCTTCTTGTACTTAAGTCGTCATTGAGCCTTTTGTATTTCATTCCGATGCAATTTCTGTGTTTCATCGTCCATGAGAAGGTCTGAGGGAAACAGTAAACCTCAAGTGAAGCATCTGAATAAAAAACTGGTGTCACAGGAATGGTTGAAAACATAGACAGTACGAAGAGTCAGTCTTATTGTACTTAAGTCGGTATTGTGCGTTTTCTATTTAATTCCGATGCAATTTCTGTGTTTCATCGTCAATAAGAAGGTCATTGGGATACAGTAAAGCTGAAGTGAAGCAACGGAATCCATAACTAGTGTCACCGGAATCGTTCAAAACATAGAGAGTTGGAAGATTCAGTCTTCTTGTACTTATGTCGGCATTGTGCCTTTTCTATTTAATTCCGATGCAATTTCTGTGTTTCATCGTCAATAAGACGGTCAGAGGGATACAGTAAACCTGAAGTGAGGCATCGGAATCTATGCCTAGTGCCACAGGAATGGTTCAAAACATAGTCAGTAAGAAGGGTCAGTCTTCTTGTACTTAAGTCGGTATTGTGCCTTTTGTATTTAATTCCGATGCAATTTGTGTTTCATCGTCAATAACAAGGTGTAAGGGATGCAGTAAACCTGAAGTGAAGCATCGGAACCTATAACTGGTGTCACAGGAATGGTTCTAAACGTAGAGAGTTGGAAGATTCAGTCTTCTTGTACTTATGTCGGCATTGTGCCTTTTGTATTTCATTCCGATGCAATTTCTGTGTTTCATCGTCCATAAGAAGGTTCGAGGGATACAGTAAACCTCAAGTGAAGCATCTGAATAAGAACTTGAGTCACAGGAATTGTTGAAAACATAGACAGTAGGAAGAGTCAGTGTTCTTGTACTTAAGTCCGTATTGTGCCTTTCCAATTTAATTCCGTTGCAATTTCTGTGTTTCATCGTCAATAAGAAGATCCAAGGGATACAGTAAAACTGAAATGAACCATCGGAATCTATAACTAGTGTCACAGGAATGGTTAAAAGCATAGAGAGTTGGAAGATTCTGTCTTCCTCTACTTATGTCGGCATTGTGCGTTTTCTATTTAATTCCGATGCAATTTCAGTGTTTCATCGTCAATAAGACCGTCAGAGGGATACAGTAAACCTGAAGTGAAGCATCGGAATCTATGCCTAGTGTCACAGGAATGGTTCAAAACATAGTCAGCAGGAAGAGTCGGTCTTCTTGTACTTAAGTCGGTATTGTGCCTTTTGTACTTCATTACGAAGCAATTTCTGTCTTTCATCGTCAATAAGAAGGTCCAAGGGATACAGTAAACCTGAAGTGATGCATCGGAATATATGACTAGTGTCACAGTAATGGTTCAAAACATAGACAGTATGATGACTCAGTCTTCTTGTACTTAAGTCGGCATAGTGCCTATTGTATATAATTCCGATGCAATTTCTGTGTTTCATCGTCAATAGGAAGGTCCAGGGGATACAGTAAACCTGGAGTGAAGCATCGGAATCTATAACTAATGTCCCAGGGATGGTTCAAAACATAGACAGTAAGAAGAGTCAGTCTTCTTGTACTTAAGTCGGCATTGTGCCGTTTGTATTTAATTCCGATGCAATTTCTGTGTTTCATCGTCATTTAGAAGATCAAAGGGATTCAGTAATCCTGAAGTGAAGCATCGGAATCTATGACTAGTGTCACAGGAATGTTTCAATACATAGTCAGTAAGAAGAGTCAGTCTTCTTGTACTTAAGTCGGTATTGTGTCTTTTGTAATTAATTCCGATGCAATTTCTGTGTTTCATCGTAAATAAGAAGGCAAAAGGTATACAGTAAACCTGGAGTGAAGCATCGGAATCTATAACTAGTGTCACAGGAATGGTTCAAATTATAGACAGTAAGAAGAGTCAGACTTCTCTTACTTAAGTCGGCATTGTGCCTTTTGTATTTAATTCCGACGCTATTTCTGTGTTTCATCGTCATTAAGAAGATCAGAGGGATACAGTAATCCTGAAGTGAAGCATCGGAATCTATGACTAGTGTCACAGGAATGTTTCAACACATTGTCAGTAAGAAGAGTCAGTCTTCTTGTACTTAAGTCGGTATTGTGCCTTTTGTATTTAATTCCGATGCAGTTTCTGTGTTTCATCGTAAATAAGAAGGTATAAGGTATACAGTAAACCTGGAGTGAAGCATCAGAATCTTTAACTAGTGTCACAGGAATGGTTCAAACCATAGACAGTAAGAAGAGTCAGACTTCTTTTACTTAAGTCGGAATTGGCTCTTTTGTATTTAATTCCGATGATATTTCTGAGTTTCATCGTCAATAAGGAGGTCCAAGGGATACAGAATACCTGGAGTGAAGCATCGGAGTCTGTAACTAGTGTCACAGCAATAGTTCAAAACATAGTCAGTAAGGAGAGTCAGTCTTCTTGTACTTAAGTCGGCATTGTGCCTATTGTATTTAATTCCGATGCAATTTCTGTGTTTCATCGTCAATAAAAAGGTCCAAGGGATACAGTAGACCTGAATTGAAGCATCGGAACCTATAACTAGTGTCACAGGAATGGTTCAAAACATAGACAGTAAGAAGAGTCAGTCTTCTTGTACTTAAGTCGGCATTGTGTCTTTTGTATTTAATTCCGATGCAATTTCTGTGTTTCATCGTCAATTTGACGGTCAGAGGGATACAGTAAACCTGAAGTGAAGCATCGGAATAAAAAACTAGTTTCACAGGAATGGTTCAAACATAGACAGTAGGAAGAGTCAGTCTTCTTGTACTTAAGTCGGTATTGTGCCTTTCCAATTTACTTCCGATGCAATTTCTGTGTTTCGTCGTCAATATGAAGGTCAGAGGGATACAGTAAACCTGAAGTGAAACATCGGAATCTATAACTAGTGTCACAGGAATGGTTCAAAACATAGAGAGTTGGAAGATTCAGTCTTCTTGTACTTAAGTCGGCACTGTGCCTTTTCTATTTAATTGCGATGCAACTTCTGTGTTTCATCGTCAAAAAGAAGGTCCAAGGCATACAGTAAACCTGAAGTGATGCATCGGAATCTATGACTAGTGTCACAGGAATGGTTCAAAACATAGACAGTAGGAAGGGTCAGTCTTCTTGTACTTAAGTCGGTATTGTGCCTTTTCTATTTAATTGCGATGCAATTTCTGTGTTTCATCGTCTATAAGATGGTCAGAGGGATACAGTAAACCTGAAGTGAAGCATCGGAATCTATAACTAGTGTCACAGGAATGGTTCAAAACATAGAGAGTTGGAAGATTCAGTCTTCTTGTACTTAAGTCGGCATTGTGCCTTTTGTATTTCATTCCGATGCAATTTCTGTGTTTCATCATCCATAAGAAGGTCCGAGGGATACAGTAAACCTCAAGTGAGCATCTGAATAAAAACTTGTGTCACAGGAATGGTTGAAAAGTTAGACAGTAGATAGAGTCAGTCTTTTTGTACTTAAGTCGGTATTCTGCGTTTTCTATTTAATTCCGATGCAATTTCTGTGTTTCATCGTCAATAAGAAGGTCAGAGGGATACAGTAAACCTGAAGTGAAGCATCGGAATCTATAACTAGTTTCACAGGAATGGTTCAAAACATAGAGAGTTGGAAGATTCAGTCTTCTTGTACTTATGTCGGCATTGTGCGTTTTCTATTTAGTTCCGATGCAATTTCTGTGTTTCATCGTCAATAAGACGGTCAGAGGGATACAGTAAAGCTGAAGTGAAGCATCGGAATCTATGCCTAGTGTCATAGGAATGGTTCAAAACATTGTCAGTAGGAAGAGTCAGTCTTCTTGTACTTAAGTCGGTATTGTCCCTTTTGTATTTAATTCCGATGCAATTTCTGTGTTTCATCGTCAATAAGAAGGTCCAAGGGAAACAGTAAACCTGAAGTGATGCATCGGAATGTATGACTAGTGTCACAGGAATGGTTCAAAACATAGACAGTAGGAAGAGTCAGTCTTCTTGTACTTAAGTCGGCATAGTGCCTATTGTATATAATTCCGATGCAATTTCTGTGTTTGAACGTCATAAAGAAGGTCCAAGGGATACAGTAAACATGGAGTGAAGCATCGGAATAAAAAACTAGTGTCACAGGAATGGTTCAAAACATAGACAGTAGGAAGAGTCAGTCTTCTTGTACTTAAGGCGGTATTGTGCCTTTCCAATTTAATTCCGATGCAATTTCTGTGTTTCATCGTCAATAAGAAGGTCAGAGTGATACAGTAAACCTGAAGCGAAGCATCGGAATCTATAACTAGTGTCAGAGGAATGTTTCAAATCATAGAGTGTTGGAAGATTCAGTCTTCTTGTACTTAAGTCGGCATTGTGCCTTTTCTATTTAATTCCGATGGAATTTCTGTGTTTCATCGTCAATAAGAAGGTCAGAGGGATACAGTAAACCTGAAGTGAAGCACCGGAATCTATAACTAGTGTCACACGAATAGCTCAAATCATAGACAGTTGGAAGAGTCAGTCTTCTTGTACTTAAGTCGGCATTGTGCCTTTTGTATTTAATTCCGATGCAATTTCTCTGTTTCATCCTCAATAAGAAGGTCCAAGGGATACAGTAAACCTGAAATTAACCATCGGAATCTATAACTAGTGTCACAGGAATGGTTCAAAACATAGTCAGTAAGAAGAGTCAGTCTTCTTGTACTTACGTCGGCATTGTACCTCTTGTATTTAATTCCGATGCAATTTGTGTGTTTCATCGTCAATAAGAAGGTCCAAGGGATACAGTAACCCTGAAGTGAAGCATCGGAAACTATAACTAGTGTCACAGGAATGGTTCAAAGCATAGAGAGTTGGAAGATTCAGTCTTCTTTTACTTAAGTCGGCATTGTGCCTTTTGTATTTCATTGCGATGCAATTTCTGTGTTTCATCGTCCATAAGAAGGTCCGAGGGATACAGTAAACCTCAAGTGAAGCATTTGAATAAAAAACTTGTGTCACAGGAATGGTTGAAAATATAGACAGTAGGAAGAGTCAGTCTTCTTGTGCTTAAGTCGGTATTGTGCGTTTTCAATTTAATTCCGATGCAATTTCTGTGTTTCATCGTCAATAAGAGGGTCAGAGGGATACAGTAAACCTGAAGTGAAGCATCGGAATCTATAACTAGTGTCACAGGAATGGTTCAAAGCATAGAGAGTTGGAAGATTCAGTTTTCTTGTACTTATGTCGGCATGGTGCGTTTTCTATTTAATTCCGATGCAATTTCTGTGTTTCATCGTCTATAACAAGGTCAGAGGAATACAGTAAACATGAAGTGAAGCATCGGAATCTATAACTAGTGTCACAGGAATGGTTCAAAACATAGAGAGTTGGAAGATTCAGTCTTCTTTTACTTAAGTCGGCATTGTGCCTTTTGTATTTCATTGCGATGCAATTTCTGTGTTTCATCGACCATAAGAAGGTCCGAGGGATACAGTAAACCTCAAGTGAAGCATTTGAATAAAAAACTTGTGTCACAGGAATGGTTGAAAATATAGACAGTAGGAAGAGTCAGTCTTCTTGTGCTTAAGTCGGTATTGTGCGTTTTCAATTTAATTCCGATGCAATTTCTGTGTTTCATCGTCAATAAGAGGGTCAGAGGGATACAGTAAACCTGAAGTGAAGCATCGCAATCTATAACTAGTGTCACAGGAATGGTTCAAAGCATAGAGAGTTGGAAGATTCAGTCTTCTTGTACTTATGATGCATTGTGCGTTTTCTATTTAATTCCGATGCAATTTCTGTGTTTCATCGTCAATAAGACGTGTCAGAGTTATACAGTAAACGTGAAGTGAAGCGTCGGAATCTATGCCTAGTGTCACAGGAATATTTCAAAACCTAGTCAGTAGGAAGAGTCAGTCTTCTTGTACTTAAGCCGGTATTGTGCCTTTTGTATTTAATTCTAATGCAATTTCTGTGTTTCATTGGCAATAAGAAGGTCAGAGGGATACAGTAAACCTGAAGTGAAGCATCGGAATCTATAACTAGTGTAACAGGAATGGTTCAAAACATAGTCAGTAAGAAGAGTCAGTCTTCTTGTACTTAAGTCGGCATTGTGCTTTTTGTATTTAATTCCGATGCAATTTCTGTGTTTCATCGTCAATAAGAAGGTCCAAGGGATACAGTAAACCTGGAGTGAAGCATCGGAATCCATAACTAGTTTCACAGGGACGGTTCAAAACATAGTCAGTAAGATAAGTCAGTAATCTTGTACTTAAGTCGGCATTGTAATTTTTCTATTTAATTCCGATGCAATTTCTGTGTTTCATCGTCAATAAGAAGGTCCAAGGGATACAGTAAACCTGGAGTGAAGCATCGGAATCTATAACTAGTGTCCCAGGGATGGTTCAAAACAAAGACAGTAGGAAGAGTCAGTCTTCTTGTACTTAAGTCGGCATTGTGCCTTTTGTATTTAATTCCGATGCAATTTCTGTGTTTCATCGTCAATAAGAAGATGTAAGGGATACAGTAAAAATGAAGTGAATCATCGGAATCTATAACTAGTATCACAGGAATGGTTCAAAATATAGTCAGTAAGAACAGGCAGTGTTCTTGTACTTAAGTCATCATTGTGCCTTTTCTATTTGATTCTGATGCAATTTATGTGATTCATCGTCGATAAGAAGGTACAAGGTATACAGTAAACCTGGAGCGAAGCATCGGAATCTGTAACTAGTGTCACAGGAATGGTTCAAACCATAGACAGTAAAAAGAGTCAGACTTCTTTTACTTAAGTCGGCATTGTGCCTTTTGTATTTATTTCCGATGCTATTTCTGTGTTTCATCGTCAATAAGGAGGTCCAAGGGATACAGTAAACCTGGAGTAAAGCATCGGAGTCTCTAACTAGTGTCACAGGAATGGTTCAAAACATAGACAGTAAGAAGAGTCAGTCTTCTTGTACTTAATTCGGCATTGTGCCTTTTGTATTTTATTCTGATGCAATTTCTGTGTTTCATCGTCAATAAGCAGGTCAGAGGGATACAGTAAACCTGAAGTGAAGCATCGGAATCTATAACTAGTATAACAAGAACGGTTCAAAACATAGTCAGTGAGAAGAGTCAGTCTTCTTGAACTTAAGTCGGCATTGTGCTTTTTGTATTTAATTCCGATGCAATTTCTGTGTTTCATCGTCAATAAGAAGGTCCAAGGGATACAGTAAACCTGGAGTGAAGCATCGGAATCTATAACTAGTTTCACAGGGACGGTTCAAATCACAGACAGTAAGATGAGTCAGTAATCTTGTACTTAAGTCGGTATTGTACTTTTTCTATTTAATTCCGATGCAATTTCTGTGTTTCATCGTCAATAAGAAGGGCCAAGGGGTACAGTAAACCTGAAGTGAAGCATCGGAATAAAGAACTAGTGTCACAGGAATGGTTCAAAACATAGAGAGTGGGAAGATTCAGTCTTCTTGTACTTATGTCGGCATCGTGCATTTTCTATTTAATTCCGATGAAATTTCTGTGTTTCATCGTCAATATGAAGCTCAGAGGGATACAGTAATCCTCTAGTGAAGCATCGGAATCTATGACTAGTGTCACAGGAATGGTTCAAAACATAGTCAGTGAGAAGAGTCAGACTTCTTTTACTTAAGTCGGCATTGTGCCTTTTGTATTTAATTCCGAGGCAATTTCTGTGTTTCATCGTCAATAAGAAGGTCCAATTGATACAGAAAACCTGAAGTGAAGCATCGGAATCTATGACTAGTGTCACAGGAATGGTTCAAAACATAGACAGTTTGAAGAGTCAGTCTTCTTGTACTTAAGTAGGCATAGTGCCTATTGTATTTAATTCCGATGCAATTTCTGTGTTTCATCGTCAATAAGAAGGTCCAAGGGATACAGTAAACCTGGAGTGAATCATCGGAATCTATAACTAGTGTCCCAGGGATGGTTCAAAACATAGACAGTAAGAAGATTCAGTCTTCTTGTACTTAAGTCGGCATTGTGCTTTTGGTTTTAATTCCGATGCAATATCTGGGTTTCATCGTCATTAAAAAGATCAGAGGGATAAAGTAATCCTGAAGTGAAGCATCGGAATCTATGACTAGTGTCCCAGGAATGGTTCAAAACATAGTCAGTTAGAAGAGTCAGTCTTCTTGTACTTAAGTCATCATTGTGCTCTTTCTATTTAATTCTGATGCAATTTCTGTGTTTCATCGTCAATAAGAAGGTCCAAGGTATACAGTATACCTGGTGTGAAGCATCGGAATCTATATCTAGTGTCACAGGAATGGTTCAAACCATAGACAGTAAAAAGAGTCAGACTTCTTTTACTTAAGTCGGCATTGTGCTTTTTGTATTTAATTCCGATGCTTTTTCTGTGTTTCATCGTCAATAAGGAGGTCCAAGGGATACAGTAATCCTGGAGTGAAGCATCGGAGTCTGTAACTAGTGTCACAGGAATGGTTCAAAGCATAGTCAGTGAGAAGAGTCAGTCTTCTTGAACTTAAGTCGGCATTGTGTTTTTTGTATTTAATTCCGATGCAATTTCTGTGTTTCATCGTCAATAAGAAGGTCCAAGGGATACAGTAAACCTGGAGTGAAGCATCGGAATTTATAACTAGTTTCACAGGGACGGTCCAAATCATAGACATTAAGATGAGTCAGTAATCTTGTACTTAAGTCGGCATTGTACTTTTTCTATATCATTCCGATGCAATTTCTGTGTTTCTTCGTCAATAAGAAGGGCCAAGGGGTACAGTAAACCTGAAGTGAAGCATCGGAATAAAAAACTAGTGTCACAGGAATGGTTCAAATCATAGACAGTAGGAAGAGTCAGTCTTCTTGTACTTAAGTCGGTATTGTGCCTTAACAATTTAATTCCGATGCAATTTCTGTGTTTCATCGTGTATAACAAGGTCAGAGGGATACAGTAAACATGAAGTGAAGCATCGGAATCTATAACTAGTGTCACAGGAATGGTTCAAAGCATAGAGAGTTGGAAGATTCAGTCTTCTTTTACTTAAGTCGGCATTGTGCCTTTTGTATTTCATTGCGATGCAATTTCTGTGTTTCATCGTCCATAAGAAGGTCCGAGGGATACAGTAAACCTCAAGTGAAGCATTTGAATAAAAAACTTGTGTCACATTAATGGTTGAAAATATAGACAGTAGGAAGAGTCAGTCTTCTTGTGCTTAAGTCGGTATTGTGCGTTTTCAATTTAATTCCGATGCAATTTCTGTGTTTCATCGTCAATAAGAGGGTCAGAGGGATACAGTAAACCTGAAGTGAAGCATCGGAATCTATAACTAGTGTCACAGGAATGGTTCAAAGCATAGAGAGTTGGAAGATTCAGTTTTCTTGTACTTATGTCGGCATGGTGCGTTTTCTATTTAATTCCGATGCATTTTCTGTGTTTCATCGTCTATAACAAAGTCAGAGGAATACAGTAAACATGAAGTGAAGCATCGGAATCTATAACTAGTGTCACAGGAATGGTTCAAAACATAGAGAGTTGGAAGATTCAGTCTTCTTTTACTTAAGTCGGCATTGTGCCTTTTGTATTTCATTGCGATGCAATTTCTGTGTTTCATCGACCATAAGAAGGTCCGAGGGATACAGTAAACCTCAAGTGAAGCATTTGAATAAAAAACTTGTGTCACAGGAATGGTTGAAAATATGGACAGTAGGAAGAGTCAGTCTTCTTGTGTTTAAGTCGGTATTGTGCGTTTTCAATTTAATTCCGATGCAATTTCTGTGTTTCATCGTCAATAAGAGGGTCAGAGGGATACAGTAAACCTGAAGTGAAGCATCGCAATCTATTACTAGTGTCACAGGAATGGTTCAAAGCATAGAGAGTTGGAAGATTCAGTCTTCTTGTACTTATGTCGGCATTGTGCGTTTTCTATTTAATTCCGATGCAATTTCTGTGTTTCATCGTCAATAAGACGTGTCAGAGTTATACAGTAAACGTGAAGTGAAGCGTCGGAATCTATGCCTAGTGTCACAGGAATATTTCAAAACCTAGTCAGTAGGAAGAGTCAGTCTTCTTGTACTTAAGCCGGTATTGTGCCTTTTGTATTTAATTCTAATGCAATTTCTGTGTTTCATTGGCAATAAGAAGGTCAGAGGGATACAGTAAACCTGAAGTGAAGCATCGGAATCTATAACTAGTGTAACAGGAATGGTTCAATACATAGTCAGTAAGAAGAGTCAGTCTTCTTGTACTTAAGTCGGCATTGTGCTTTTTGTATTTAATTCCGATGCAATTTCTGTGTTTCATCGTCAATAAGAAGGTCCAAGGGATACAGTAAACCTGGAGTGAAGCATCGGAATCCATAACTAGTTTCACAGGGACGGTTCAAAACATAGTCAGTAAGACGAGTCAGTAATCTTGTACTTAAGTCGGCATTGTAATTTTTCTATTTAATTCCGATGCAATTTCTGTGTTTCATCGTCAATAAGAAGGTCCAAGGGATACAGTAAACCTGGAGTGAAGCATCGGAATCTATAACTAGTGTCCCAGGGATGGTTCAAAACAAAGACAGTAGGAAGAGTCAGTCTTCTTGTACTTAAGTCGGCATTGTGCCTTTTGTATTTAATTCCGATGCAATTTCTGTGTTTCATCGTCAATAAGAAGATGTAAGGGATACAGTAAAAATGAAGTGAATCATCGGAATCTATAACTAGTATCACAGGAATGGTTCAAAATATAGTCAGTAAGAACAGGCAGTGTTCTTGTACTTAAGTCATCATTGTGCCTTTTCTATTTGATTCTGATGCAATTTATGTGATTCATCGTCGATAAGAAGGTACAAGGTATACAGTAAACCTGGAGTGAAGCATCGGAATCTGTAACTAGTGTCACAGGAATGGTTCAAACCACAGACAGTAAAAAGAGTCAGACTTCTTTTACTTAAGTCGGCATTGTGCCTTTTGTATTTATTTCCGATGCTATTTCTGTGTTTCATCGTCAATAAGGAGGTCCAAGGGATACAGTAAACCTGGAGTAAAGCATCGGAGTCTCTAACTAGTGTCACAGGAATGGTTCAAAACATAGACAGTAAGAAGAGTCAGTCTTCTTGTACTTAATTCGGCATTGTGCCTTTTGTATTTTATTCTGATGCAATTTCTGTGTTTCATCGTCAATAAGCAGGTCAGAGGGATACAGTAAACCTGAAGAAGCATCGGAATCTATAACTAGTATAACAAGAACGGTTCAAAACATAGTCAGTGAGAAGAGTCAGTCTTCTTGAACTTAAGTCGGCATTGTGCTTTTTGTATTTAATTCCGATGCAATTTCTGGGTTTCATCGTCAATAAGAAGGTCCAAGGGATACAGTAAACCTGGAGTGAAGCATCGGAATCTATAACTAGTTTCACAGGGACGGTTCAAATCATAGACAGTAAGATGAGTCAGTAATCTTGTACTTAAGTCGGTATTGTACTTTTTCTATTTAATTCCGATGCAATTTCTGTGTTTCATCGTCAATAAGAAGGGCCAAGGGGTACAGTAAACCTGAAGTGAAGCATCGGAATAAAGAACTAGTGTCACAGGAATGGTTCAAAACATAGAGAGTGGGAAGATTCAGTCTTCTTGTACTTATGTCGGCATCGTGCATTTTCTATTTAATTCCGATGAAATTTCTGTGTTTCATCGTCAATATGAAGCTCAGAGGGATACAGTAATCCTCTAGTGAAGCATCGGAATCTATGACTAGTGTCACAGGAATGGTTCAAAACATAGTCAGTGAGAAGAGTCAGACTTCTTTTACTTAAGTCGGCATTGTGCCTTTTGTATTTAATTCCGAGGCAATTTCTGTGTTTCATCGTCAATAAGAAGGTCCAATTGATACAGAAAACCTGAAGTGAAGCATCGGAATCTATGACTAGTGTCACAGGAATGGTTCAAAACATAGACAGATTGAAGAGTCAGTCTTCTTGTACTTAAGTAGGCATAGTGCCTATTGTATTTAATTCCGATGCAATTTCTGTGTTTCATCGTCAATAAGAAGGTCCAAGGGATACAGTAAACCTGGAGTGAATCATCGGAATCTATAACTAGTGTCCCAGGGATGGTTCAAAACATAGACAGTAAGAAGATTCAGTCTTCTTGTACTTAAGTCGGCATTGTGCTTTTGGTTTTAATTCCGATGCAATATCTGGGTTTCATCGTCATTAAGGGGAGTTGGAATGCCGGAAAATGGAAAAAATTCACATTTTCAGTTTTTAACCTTATAACTTAATTTGAAATTTTCTGCTTAAAATGGTGCAAAATTTGTTAAGAAATTCCAATTGGAAGTATTTTTATTTAATTTTTCAAAATTACATGTGCGCCCAGCAAAGTTACCCATCTTGTGATTTGTACACATTTAAATCTTCGCATTTCCGAAAACATTACATATAGAAGGCTGTGGATTTCACTCTTCAGTTGTAGAATCTTTGATCCTTCCATAGGTACCATTGTTTTTACGACTAGCTGTGTTTATTGTTCAGTTTTTGATCTGTGAGTGTTTGTTTTGAGCCTCGAGTTTAGTTTGTCGCTCATTTGGAGTTTGTTATCTGTCTTGTTTTGACTTTCAGTGGTGAGTGCGTAGTTTCTACGATGCCTAGGAGTGCATCATTATTTAAAAAGCGAAAGTTTCGCGGTAATAGATTTACAAATAACGTTTGTTCAAGTGATTCTGCTTCAGCACCTGTTGATGCTGGTGAAAGTTCTGACGTTTGTACAGCTGAGATGTGTGAAGGAGACACGCCCACCAGTGCATCAAAAAAGAAGTTATCAAACTGTGCAAGTGAAATTACAGATGAAGCTTCTAATGAACAATATGTTTTAGTCGACTTTCCTGTTTTTACTGAGTTTATGAAGAAATGTTTGTGTTGTAATCTTTGTGGAGGTTCTTTTGATATGAACATAACAAAATCTATAGGACTTTCCTGCAAAATTGCTATAGTTTGTGCCAGTTGTGAAAATGAGACCTGTTTTTGGAGCTCTAAAACATGCAGTAGCAATTTGTTTGAGAGTAATATCAGGCTAATGTATGCAATGAGAGCAATTGGTAAAGGACATACTGCTGCTCAAACATTTTGTGCCATAATGAATCTTCCACCTCCACCTGCTAAAATTGACAATTACACTGAAGTGATAGGAGATGCTGTTCAGTCTGTAGCAGATTTATCAATGAAAGCTGCTGCCAGTGAAGCAAAATATATAAATGAAGGAAACCCAGATATCCCTGTTGCTTTTGATGGAACCTGGCAGAAAAGGGGTCACACATCCAAAAATGCTGTTGCTACTGTTACTAGTGTGGACAGCGGTAAAGTTTTGGACTATGAAGTGCTCACTAAACATTGTTACCATTGTGCATCTGGTAAGATAGAAGCAGCTCACATATGTAGCAAGAATTATGAAGGTACGAGTGGAGGCATGGAGGCTGCCGCTGCTGTGAAAATGTTTAGCAGATCAGAAAAAGAACGGGGAGTATTTTACACAAAATTCCTTGGAGATGGGGACTCCAAGGCATACAAAAGTGTTACAGAATCCATGCCATATGTCAATAAGACAATAACTAAACTAGAATGTGTCGGTCATGTTCAGAAACGAATGGGCACTCGTCTAAGGAAACTGAAACAGAATCTGAAGGACAAAATTTTGTCAGATGGTAAAACCATTAGAGGTCGCCTGTCAGATAAAATTATAAATGAATTACAACAATACTATGGTATGGCAATAAGAAATAATGCAAATAATTTGCAGGAAATGAGACAAGCTGTATGGGCCACATATTTACATCGATCATCAACTGATGATAATCCTCAACATTTTGCTTGTCCAGATGGTCCTCAGTCATGGTGCAATTATAGAAAATCTCAAGCTACTGGGGATCCTTATCACCATAAAAATTATATTCCATTGGCTGTTATGGAAGTAATTAAACCAATATATAGAGACTTGGGGCATCCTGATCTTCTGCGAAAATGTCTTCATGGTTGTACCCAGAATCAAAACGAGTCGTTCAACAACCTCATTTGGACTCGTGTACCTAAGAATGTATTTGTTGGGATAAAAACATTGAAATGGGGAGTCAGTGATGCTGTTATTTCATTCAATGATGGTCATATGGGTAGGCTAAAGGTCATGGCAAGGCTCGGCATTGCTCCTGGTATCAACACCATCAGAGGTCTTCAGCTTCTGGACAGCGTGCGAGTAAGGAAGGCTCAGTATGCAGCTGAATTTAATACAAAAAAAGCAAGGGCAGCAAGGAGAAGAAAGCTTCTAGGTGAAGAAGAAGAACTAGAAGATGACCCTGATTACTCTGCTGGACACTTTTGATAATAGAATAAAAGGTATTTGTGAATTTTCATAATAAATTACTTTAATCGCATTTTCTGGCATTTGACATTTTTAGTGTTACATGTACCTTTATCTCATAAACCACTCAACCAACAACATTCAAATTTTCAGAAATGCTGCAAAACAGTTCAAAGAGGCCACTGAACTAGAATCATGACAAGAACTGGCTTATTCTCTGAACTAGGGAAGTTTATGTTATACTTTTTCCAATAAAAAATGGCTTAATGGTAAAAAATTCATAAATACTATACCAACAAAAAGAAAACATTGGTTCTAGTTCAGTGGGCTCACAATATATGCTGAAAACCTCTGCCAGAATTTCAAAGTTCTGAAGATAATAGTTCCAAAGAAAAAGGTACACAAAGTTAGCAAATTTAACATTGGCGAGATAGGGCATTCCAACTCCCTAAGTACAAGAAGACTGATTCTTCTTACAGTCTATGTTTTGAACCATTCCTGTGACACTAGTTATAGTTTCCGATGCTTCACTTCAGGTTTACTGTATCCCTTGGACATTCTTATTGACGACGAAACACAGAAATTGCATCGGAATTAAATACAAAAGGCAGAATGCCGACTTATGTACAAGAAGACTGAATCTTCCTACTGTCTATGATTTGAACCATTCCTGTGACACTAGTTATAGATTCCGATGCTTCACTTGAGGTTTACTGTATCCATTCGACCTTCTTATTGCCGGTGAAACACAGAAATTGCATCGGAATTAAATACGAAAGGCACAATGCCAACTTAAGTACAAGAAGACTGACTCTTCTTACTGACTATGTTTGAACCATTCCTGTGACACTAGTTGTAGATTCCGATGCTCCACTTCAGATTTACTGTATCCCTCTGACCTTCTTATTGACGATGAAACACAGAAATTGCATCGGAATTAATTACAAAAGGCACAATGCCGACTTAAGTACAAGAAGACTGACTCTTCTTACTGTCTATGATTTGAACCATTCCTGTGACACTAGTTGAAGATTACGATGCTTCACTTCCGGTTTACTGTATCCCTTGGACCTTCTTATTGACGATGAAACACAGAAATTGCATCGGAATTAAATACAAAAGGCACAATGCCGACTTAAGTACAAGAAGACTGACCCATCTTACTGTCTATGTTTTGAACCATTCCTGTGACACTAGTTCTAGATTCCGATGCTTCACTTCAGGTTTACTGTATCTCTTGGACCTTCTTATTGACGAAGAAACACAGAAATTGCATCGGAATTAAACACAAAAGGCACAATGCCGACTTAAATACAAAATGACTGGCTCATCTTACTGACTATAATTAGAACCATTCCTGTGACACTAGTTATAGATTCCGATGCTTCACTTCAGGTTTACTGTATCCCTCTGACCTTCTTATTCACGATGAAACACAGAAATTGCATCGGAATTAAATAGAAAAGGCACAATGCCGACTTAAGTATAAGACGACTGACTTTTCTTACTGTCTATGATATGAACCATTCCTGTGACACTAGTTATAGATTCCGATGCTTCACTTCAGGTTTACTGTATCCCTTAGACCTTCTTATTGACGATGAAACACAGAAATTGCATCGGAATTAAATACAAAAAGCACAATGCCGACTTAAGTACAGGAAGACTGACTCTTCTTACTGACTATGTTTGAACCATTCCCGTGACTCTAGTTATAGATCCCAATGCTTCACTTCAGGTTTACTGTATCCCACTGACCTTCTTATTGACGATGAAACACAGATATTGCATCGGAATTAAATATAAACGCCACAATGCCTACTTAAGTACAAGAAGACTGACTCTTCTTACTGGCTATGCTTTGAAACATTCCTGTGACACTAGTTATAGATTCCGATGCTTGACTTCAGTTTTACTGTATCCCTTGGACCTTCTTCTTGACGATGAAACACAGAAATTGAATCGGAAATAAATACAAAAGGCACAATGCCGACTTAAGTACAAGAACACTGACCCTTCTTACTGTCTATGTTTTGAACCATTCCTGTGACACTAGTTATAGATTCCGATGCTTCACTTCAGGTTTACTGTATCCCTTGGACCTACGTATTGACGATGAAACACAGAATTTGCAACGGAATTAAGTACAAAAGGCACAATGCCGACATAAGTACAAGAAGACTGACTCTTCTTACAGTCTATGTTTTGAACCATTCCTGTGACACTAGTTATAGTTTCCGATGCTTCACTTCAGGTTTACTGTATCCTTGGACCTTCTTATTGACGATGAAACACCGAAATTGCATCGGAATTAAATACAAAAGGCACAATGCCGACTTAAGTACAAGAAGACTGAATCTTCCTACTCTCTATGATTTGAACCATTCCTGTGACACTAGTTACAGATTCCGATGCTTCACTGCAGGTTTACTGTATCCCTTGGACCTTCTTATTGACGTTGAAACACAGAAACTGCATCGGAATTAAGTACAAAAGGCACAATGCCGACTTAAGTACAAGAAGACTGACTCTTCCTACTGTCTATGTTTTGAACCATTCCTGTGACACTAGTTTTGGATTCCGATGCTTCACTTCAGGTTTACTGTATCCCTCTGACCTTCTTATTGTTGATGAAACACAGAAATTGCATCGGGATTAAATACAAAAGGCACAATGCCGACTTAAGTACAAGAAGACTGACTCTTCCTACTATCTATGTTTTGGACCATTCCTGTGACACTAGTTATAGATTCCGATGCTTCTCTTCAGGTTTACTGTATCCCTCTGACCTTATTGCCGATGAAACACAGAAATTGCATCGGAATTAAATACAAATGGCACAATGCCGACTTAAGGACAAGAAGACTGACTCTTCTTACTGACTATGATTTGAACCATTCCTGTGACACTAGTTATAGATTCCGATGCTTCACTTCAGAGTTACCGTTTCCCTTGGACCTTCTTATTGACGATGAAACACAGAAATTGCATCGGAATTAAATACAAATGGCACAATGCCGACTTAAGTACAAGAAGACTGACTCTTCTACTGTCTATGTTTTGAACCATTTCTGTGACACTAGTTATAGAGTGCGATGCTTCAGTTCAGGTTTACTGTATCCCTTGGGCCTTCTTATTGACGATGAATCACAGAAATTGCATCGGAATTAAATACAAAAGGCACAATGCCGACTTAAGTACAAGAAGACTGACTCTTCTTACTGTCTGTATATTGAACCATTCCTGTGACACTAGTTATAGATTCCGATGCTTCACTTCAGGTTTACTGTATCCCTCTGACCTTCTTATTGCCGGTGAAACACAGAAATTGCATCGGAATTAAATACGAAAGGCACAATGCCAACTTAAGTACAAGAAGACTGACTCTTCTTACTGACTATGTTTGAACCATTCCTGTGACACTAGTTGTAGATTCCGATGCTTCACTTGAGGTTTACTGTATCCATTCGACCTTCTTATTGCCGGTGAAACACAGAAATTGCATCGGAATTAAATACGAAAGGCACAATGCCAACTTAAGTACAAGAAGACTGACTCTTCTTACTGACTATGTTTGAACCATTCCTGTGACACTAGTTGTAGATTCCGATGCTCCACTTCAGATTTACTGTATCCCTCTGACCTTCTTATTGACGATGAAACACAGAAATTGCATCGGAATTAATTACAAAAGGCACAATGCCGACTTAAGTACAAGAAGACTGACTCTTCTTACTGTCTATGATTTGAACCATTCCTGTGACACTAGTTGAAGATTACGATGCTTCACTTCAGGTTTACTGTATCCCTTGGACCTTCTTATTGACGATGAAACACAGAAATTGCATCGGAATTAAATACAAAAGGCACAATGCCGACTTAAGTACAAGAAGACTGACCCATCTTACTGTCTATGTTTTGAAACATTCCTGTGACACTAGTTCTAGATTCCGATGCTTCACTTCAGGTTTACTGTATCTCTTGGACCTTCTTATTGACGAAGAAACACAGAAATTGCATCGGAATTAAACACAAAAGGCACAATGCCGACTTAAATACAAAATGACTGGCTCATCTTACTGACTATAATTAGAACCATTCCTGTGACACTAGTTATAGATTCCGATGCTTCACTTCAGGTTTACTGTATCCCTCTGACCTTCTTATTCACGATGAAACACAGAAATTGCATCGGAATTAAATAGAAAAGGCACAATGCCGACTTAAGTATAAGACGACTGACTTTTCTTACTGTCTA
Source organism: Schistocerca piceifrons (assembly GCF_021461385.2). Classification (NCBI taxonomy): domain Eukaryota; kingdom Metazoa; phylum Arthropoda; class Insecta; order Orthoptera; family Acrididae; genus Schistocerca; species Schistocerca piceifrons. The sequence goes on from NW_025728046.1 coordinate 34,333, forward strand.
TGATATGAACCATTCCTGTGACACTAGTTATAGATTCCGATGCTTCACTTCAGGTTTACTGTATCCCTTAGACCTTCTTATTGACGATGAAACACAGAAATTGCATCGGAATTAAATACAAAAAGCACAATGCCGACTTAAGTACAGGAAGACTGACTCTTCTTACTGACTATGTTTGAACCATTCCCGTGACTCTAGTTATAGATCCCAATGCTTCACTTCAGGTTTACTGTATCCCACTGACCTTCTTATTGACGATGAAACACAGATATTGCATCGGAATTAAATATAAACGCCACAATGCCTACTTAAGTACAAGAAGACTGACTCTTCTTACTGGCTATGCTTTGAAACATTCCTGTGACACTAGTTATAGATTCCGATGCTTGACTTCAGTTTTACTGTATCCCTTGGACCTTCTTCTTGACGATGAAACACAGAAATTGAATCGGAAATAAATACAAAAGGCACAATGCCGACTTAAGTACAAGAACACTGACCCTTCTTACTGTCTATGTTTTGAACCATTCCTGTGACACTAGTTATAGATTCCGATGCTTCACTTCAGGTTTACTGTATCCCTTGGACCTACGTATTGACGATGAAACACAGAATTTGCAACGGAATTAAGTACAAAAGGCACAATGCCGACATAAGTACAAGAAGACTGACTCTTCTTACAGTCTATGTTTTGAACCATTCCTGTGACACTAGTTATAGTTTCCGATGCTTCACTTCAGGTTTACTGTATCCTTGGACCTTCTTATTGACGATGAAACACCGAAATTGCATCGGAATTAAATACAAAAGGCACAATGCCGACTTAAGTACAAGAAGACTGAATCTTCCTACTCTCTATGATTTGAACCATTCCTGTGACACTAGTTACAGATTCCGATGCTTCACTGCAGGTTTACTGTATCCCTTGGACCTTCTTATTGACGTTGAAACACAGAAACTGCATCGGAATTAAGTACAAAAGGCACAATGCCGACTTAAGTACAAGAAGACTGACTCTTCCTACTGTCTATGTTTTGAACCATTCCTGTGACACTAGTTTTGGATTCCGATGCTTCACTTCAGGTTTACTGTATCCCTCTGACCTTCTTATTGTTGATGAAACACAGAAATTGCATCGGGATTAAATACAAAAGGCACAATGCCGACTTAAGTACAAGAAGACTGACTCTTCCTACTATCTATGTTTTGGACCATTCCTGTGACACTAGTTATAGATTCCGATGCTTCTCTTCAGGTTTACTGTATCCCTCTGACCTTATTGCCGATGAAACACAGAAATTGCATCGGAATTAAATACAAATGGCACAATGCCGACTTAAGGACAAGAAGACTGACTCTTCTTACTGACTATGATTTGAACCATTCCTGTGACACTAGTTATAGATTCCGATGCTTCACTTCAGAGTTACCGTTTCCCTTGGACCTTCTTATTGACGATGAAACACAGAAATTGCATCGGAATTAAATACAAATGGCACAATGCCGACTTAAGTACAAGAAGACTGACTCTTCTACTGTCTATGTTTTGAACCATTTCTGTGACACTAGTTATAGAGTGCGATGCTTCAGTTCAGGTTTACTGTATCCCTTGGGCCTTCTTATTGACGATGAATCACAGAAATTGCATCGGAATTAAATACAAAAGGCACAATCCCGACTTAAGTACAAGAAGACTGACTCTTCTTACTGTCTGTATATTGAACCATTCCTGTGACACTAGTTATAGATTCCGATGCTTCACTTCAGGTTTACTGTATCCCTCTGACCTTCTTATTGCCGGTGAAACACAGAAATTGCATCGGAATTAAATACGAAAGGCACAATGCCAACTTAAGTACAAGAAGACTGACTCTTCTTACTGACTATGTTTGAACCATTCCTGTGACACTAGTTGTAGATTCCGATGCTCCACTTCAGATTTACTGTATCCCTCTGACCTTCTTATTGACGATGAAACACAGAAATTGCATCGGAATTAATTACAAAAGGCACAATGCCGACTTAAGTACAAGAAGACTGACTCTTCTTACTGTCTATGATTTGAACCATTCCTGTGACACTAGTTGAAGATTACGATGCTTCACTTCAGGTTTACTGTATCCCTTGGACCTTCTTATTGACGATGAAACACAGAAATTGCATCGGAATTAAATACAAAAGGCACAATGCCGACTTAAGTACAAGAAGACTGATTCTTCTTACAGTCTATGTTTTGAACCATTCCTGTGACACTAGTTATAGTTTCCGATGCTTCACTTCAGGTTTACTGTATCCCTTGGACATTCTTATTGACGACGAAACACAGAAATTGCATCGGAATTAAATACAAAAGGCAGAATGCCGACTTATGTACAAGAAGACTGAATCTTCCTACTGTCTATGATTTGAACCATTCCTGTGACACTAGTTATAGATTCCGATGCTTCACTTGAGGTTTACTGTATCCATTCGACCTTCTTATTGCCGGTGAAACACAGAAATTGCATCGGAATTAAATACGAAAGGCACAATGCCAACTTAAGTACAAGAAGACTGACTCTTCTTACTGACTATGTTTGAACCATTCCTGTGACACTAGTTGTAGATTCCGATGCTCCACTTCAGATTTACTGTATCCCTCTGACCTTCTTATTGACGATGAAACACAGAAATTGCATCGGAATTAATTACAAAAGGCACAATGCCGACTTAAGTACAAGAAGACTGACTCTTCTTACTGTCTATGATTTGAACCATTCCTGTGACACTAGTTGAAGATTACGATGCTTCACTTCAGGTTTACTGTATCCCTTGGACCTTCTTATTGACGATGAAACACAGAAATTGCATCGGAATTAAATACAAAAGGCACAATGCCGACTTAAGTACAAGAAGACTGATTCTTCTTACAGTCTATGTTTTGAACCATTCCTGTGACACTAGTTATAGTTTCCGATGCTTCACTTCAGGTTTACTGTATCCCTTGGACATTTTTATTGACGACGAAACACAGAAATTGCATCGGAATTAAATACAAAAGGCAGAATGCCGACTTATGTACAAGAAGACTGAATCTTCCTACTGTCTATGATTTGAACCATTCCTGTGACACTAGTTATAGATTCCGATGCTTCACTTGAGGTTTACTGTATCCATTCGACCTTCTTATTGCCGGTGAAACACAGAAATTGCATCGGAATTAAATACGAAAGGCACAATGCCAACTTAAGTACAAGAAGACTGACTCTTCTTACTGACTATGTTTGAACCATTCCTGTGACACTAGTTGTAGATTCCGATGCTCCACTTCAGATTTACTGTATCCCTCTGACCTTCTTATTGACGATGAAACACAGAAATTGCATCGGAATTAATTACAAAAGGCACAATGCCGACTTAAGTACAAGAAGACTGACTCTTCTTACTGTCTATGATTTGAACCATTCCTGTGACACTAGTTGAAGATTACGATGCTTCACTTCAGGTTTACTGTATCCCTTGGACCTTCTTATTGACGATGAAACACAGAAATTGCATCGGAATTAAATACAAAAGGCACAATGCCGACTTAAGTACAAGAAGACTGATTCTTCTTACAGTCTATGTTTTGAACCATTCCTGTGACACTAGTTATAGTTTCCGATGCTTCACTTCAGGTTTACTGTATCCCTTGGACCTTCTTATTGACGACGAAACACAGAAATTGCATCGGAATTAAATACAAAAGGCAGAATGCCGACTTATGTACAAGAAGACTGAATCTTCCTACTGTCTATGATTTGAACCATTCCTGTGACACTAGTTATAGATTCCGATGCTTCACTTCAGGTTTAGTGTATCCCTTGGACATTCTTATTGACGTTGAAACACAGAAAATCCATCGGAATTAAATACAAAAGGCCAAATGCCGACTTAAGAACATAGAGACCGACTCTTCCTACTGACTATGTTTTGAACCATTCCTGTGACACTACGTATAGATTCCGATGCTTCACTTGAGGTTTACTGTATCCATTCGACCTTCTTATTGACGATGAAACACAGAAATTGCATCGGAATTAAATACAAAAGGCACAATGCCGACTTAAGGACAAGAAGACTGACTCTTCTTACTGACTATGCTTTGAACTATTCCTGTGACACTAGTTATAGATTGCGATGCTTCACTTCAGGTTTACTGTATCCCTTGGACATTCTTATTGACGTTGAAACACAGAAAATCCATCGGAATTAAATACAAAAGGCCAAATGCCGACTTAAGAACATGAAGACCGACTCTTCCTACTGACTATGTTTTGAACCATTCCTGTGACACTACGTATAGATTCCGATGCTTCACTTGAGGTTTACTGTATCCATTCGACCTTCTTATTGACGATGAAACACAGAAATTGCATCGGAATTAAATACAAAAGGCACAATCCCGACTTTAGTACAAGAAGACTGACTCTTCTTACTATCTGTATATTGAACCAATCCTGTGACACTAGTTATAGATTCCGATGCTTCACTTCAGGTTTACTGTATCCCTCTGACCTTCTTATTGCCGGTGAAACAGAGAAATTGCATCGGAATTAAATACGAAAGGCACAATGCCAACTTAGGTACAAGAAGACTGACTCTTCTTACTGACTATGTTTTGAACCATTCCTGTGACACTAGTTGTAGATTGCGATGCTCCACTTCAGATTTACTGTATCCCTCTGACCCTCTTATTGACGATGAAACACAGAAATTGCATCGGAATTAATTAGAAAAGGCACAATGCCGATTTAAGTACAAGATGACTGGCTCTTCTTACTGTCTATGATTTGAACCATTTCTGTGTCACTGGTTATAGATTACGATGATTCACTTATGGTTTACGGTACCCCTCTGACCATCCTATTGCCGATGAAACACAGAAATAGCATCGGAATTAATTAGAAATTCCACAATGCCGACTTAAGTACAAGAAGACCGACTCTTCTTACTGTCTATGATTTGAACCATTCCTGTGACACTAGTTGAAGATTACGATGCTTCACTTCAGGTTTACTGTATCCCTCTGACCTTCTTATTGCCGGTGAAACACAGATATTGCATCGGAATTAAATACAAAAGGCACAATGCTGACATAAGTACAAGAAGACTGACTCTTCCAACTGTCTATGTTTTGAACCATTCCTGTGACACTAGTTGTAGATTCCGATGCTCCACTTCAGGTTTACTGTATCCCTCTGACCTTCTTATTGACGATGAAACACAGAAATTGAACCGGAATTAAATAGAAAAGGCACAATGCCGACTTAAGTACAAGAAGACTGACTCTTCTTACTCTCTATGTTATGAACCATTCCTGTGACACTAGTTATAGATTCCGATGCTTCACTCCAGGTTTACTGTATACCTTGGACCTTCTTATTGACGATGAAACACAGAAAAAGCATCGGAATTAAGTACAAAAGGCACAATGCCGACTTAAGTACAAGAAGACTGACTCTTCCCACTGACTATGCTTTGAACCATTCCTGTGACACTAGTTTTAGATTCCGATGCTTCACTTCAGGTTTACTGTATCCCTCTGACCTTCTTATTGTTGATGAAACACAGAAATTGCATCGGGATTATATACAAAAGGCACGATGCCGACTTAAGTACAAGAAGACTGACCCTTCCTACTATCTATGTTTTGAACCATTCCTGTGACACTAGTTATAGATTCCGATGCTTCACTTCAGGTTTACTGTATCCCTCTGACCTTATTGCCGATGAAACACAGAAATTGCATCGGAATTAAATAGAAAAGGCACAATGCCGACTTAAGGACAAGAAGACTGACTCTTCTACTGCCTATGTTTTGAACCATTTCTGTGACACTAGTTAAAGAGTGCGATGCTTCACTTCAGGTTTACTGGATCCCTTGGGCCTTCTTATTGACGATGAATCACAGAAATTACATCGGAATTAAATACAAAAGGCACAATCCCGACTTAAGTACAAGAAGACTGACTCTTCTTACTGTCTGTATATTGAACCATTCTTGTGACACTAGTTATAGATTCCGATGCTTCACTTCAGATTTACTGTATCCCTCTGTCCTTCTTATTGCCGGTGAAACAGAGAAATTGCATCGGAATTAAATACGAAAGGCACAATGCCAACTTAGGTACAAGAAGACTGACTCTTCTTACTGACTATGATTTGAACCATTCCTGTGTCACTAGTTATAGTTTACGATGCTTCACTTCAGGTTTACGGTACACCTCTGACCTTCCTATTGCCGATGAAACACAGAAATTGCATCGGAATTAATTAGAAAATTCACAATGCCGATTTAATTACAAGAAGACAGACTCTTCTTACTGTCTATGATTTGAACCATACCTGTGACACTAGTTGAAGGTTACGATGCTTCACTTCAGGTTTACTGTATGCCTCTGACCTTCTTATTGCCGGTGAAACACAGAAATTGCATCGGAATTAAGTACAAAAGGCACAATGCCGACATAAGTACAAGAAGACTGAATCTTCCAACTGTCTATGTTTGGAACCATTCCTGTGACACTAGTTGTAGATTCCGATGCTCCACTTCAGGTTTACTGTATCCCTCTGACCTTCTTATTGACGATGAAACACAGAAATTGCATCGGAATTAAATAGAAAAGGCACACTACCGACTTAAGTACAAGAAGACTGACTCCTCTTACTGACAATGTTTTGAACTATTCCTGTGACACTAGTTATTGATTGCGATGCTTCACTTCAGGTATACTGTATACCTTGGACCTTCTTATTGACGATAAAGCACAGAAAACATCGGAAATAAATACAAAAGGCACAATGCCGAATTAAGTACAAGAAGACTGACTCTTCCTACTGTCTATGTTTTGAACCATTCCTGCGACACTAGTTTTGGATTCCGATGCTTCACTTTAGGTTTACTGTATCCCTCTGACCTTTTTATTGTTGATGAAACACAGAAATTTCATCGGGATTAAATACAAAATAAACAATGCCGACTTAAGTACAAGAAGACTGACTCTTCCTACTATCTATGTTTTGAACCATTTCTGTGTTACTAGTTATAGATTCCGATTCTTCACTTCAGGTTTACTGTATCCCTCTGACCTTATTGCCGATGAAACACAGAAATTGCATCGGAATTACATACAAAAGGCACAATGCCGACTTAAGGACAAGAAGGCTGACTCTTCTTACTGACTATGTTTTGAACCATTCCTGTGACACTAGTTATAGATTCCGATGCTTCACTTCAGAGTTACTGTTTCCCTTGGACCTTCTTATTGACGACGAAACACAGAAATTGTAACGGAATTAAATACAAATGGCACAATGCCGACTTAAGTACAAGAAGACTGACTCTTCTACTGTCTATGTTTTGAACCATTTCTGTGACACTAGTTATAGAGTGCGATGCTTCACTTCAGGTTTACTGTATCCCTTGGGCCTTCTTATTGACGAAGAATCACAGAAATTGCATCTGAATTAAATACAAAAGGCACAATCCCGACTTAAGTGCAAGAAGACTGACTCTTCTTACTGTCTGTATATTGAACCATTCCTGTGACACTAGTTATAGATTCCGATGCTTCACTGCAGGTTTACTGTATCCCTTGGACCTTCTTATTGACGTTGAAACACAGAAAATCCATCGGAATTAAATACAAAAGGCCAATGCCGACTTAAGAGCATGAAGACCGACTCTTCCTACTGACTATGCTTTGAACCATTCCTGTGACACTACGTACAGATTCCGATGCTTCACTTGAGGTTTACTGTATCCCTTGGACCTTTTTATTGACGGTGAAGCACAGAAATTGCATCGGAATTAAATACAAAAGGCACAATGACGACTTAAGGGAAAGAAGACTGACTGTTCTTACTGTGAAACTAGTTATAGATTGCGATGCTTCACTTCAGGTTTACTGTATACCTTGGACCTTCTTATTGACGATGAAACACAGAAATTGCATCGGTATTAAGTACAAAAGGCACAATGCCGACTTAAGTACAAGAAGACCGACTCTTCCTACTGTCTACGTTTTGAACCATTCCTGTGACACTAGTTTTGGATTCCGATACTTCACTTCAGGTTTACTGTATCCCTCTGACCTTCTTATTGTTGATGAAACACAGAAATTGCATCGGGATTAAATACAAAAGGCACAATGCCGACTTAAGGACAAGAAGACTGACTCTTCTTACTGACTATGATTTGAACCATTCCTGTGACACTAGTTATAGATTCCGATGCTTCACTACAGAGTTACCGTTTCCCTTGGACCTTCTTATTGACGATGAAACACAGAAATGGTATCGGAATTAAATACAAATGGCACAATGCCGACTTAAGTACAAGAAGACTGACTCTTCTACTGTCTATGTTTTGAACCATTTCTGTGACACTAGTTATAGAGTGCGATGCTTCACTTCAGGTTTACTGTATCCCTTGGGCCTTCTTATTGACGATGAATCACAGAAATTCCATCAGAATTAAATACAAAAGGCACAATCCCGACTTAAGTTCAAGAAGACTGACTCTTCTTACTGTCTGTATATTGAACCATTCCTGTGACACTAGTTATAGATTACGATGCTTCACTTCAGGTTTACTGTATCCCTCTGACCTTCTTATTGCCGGTGAAACACAGAAATTGCATCGGAATTAAATACGAAAGGCACAATGCCAACTTAAGTACAAGAAGACTGACTCTTCTTACTGACTATGTTTTGAACCATTCCTGTGACACTAGTTGTAGATTCCGATGCTCCACTTCAGATTTACTGTATCCCTCTGACCTTCTTATTGACGATGAAACACAGAAATTGCATCGGAATTAAATACAAAAGGCACAATCCCGACTTAAGTACAAGAAGACTGACTCTTCTTACTGTCTGTATATTGAACCATTCTTGTGACACTAGTTATAGATTCCGATGCTTCACTTCAGATTTACTGTATCCCTCTGTCCTTCTTATTGCCGGTGAAACAGAGAAATTGCATCGGAATTAAATACGAAAGGCACAATGCCAACTTAGGTACAAGAAGACTGACTCTTCTTACTGACTATGATTTGAACCATTCCTGTGTCACTAGTTATAGTTTACGATGCTTCACTTCAGGTTTACGGTACACCTCTGACCTTCCTATTGCCGATGAAACACAGAAATTGCATCGGAATTAATTAGAAAATCCACAATGCCGATTTAATTACAAGAAGACAGACTTTTCTTACTGTCTATGATTTGAACCATACCTGTGACACTAGTTGAAGGTTACGATGCTTCACTTCAGGTTTACTGTATCCCTCTGACCTTCTTATTGCCGGTGAAACACAGAAATTGCATCGGAATTAAGTACAAAAGGCACAATGCCGACATAAGTACAAGAAGACTGAATCTTCCAACTGTCTATGTTTGGAACCATTCCTGTGACACTAGTTGTAGATTCCGATGCTCCACTTCAGGTTTACTGTATCCCTCTGACCTTCTTATTGACGATGAAACACAGAAATTGCATCGGAATTAAATAGAAAAGGCACACTGCCGACTTAAGTACAAGAAGACTGACTCCTCTTACTGACAATGTTTTGAACTATTCCTGTGACACTAGTTATAGATTGCGATGCTTCACTTCAGGTATACTGTATACCTTGGACCTTCTTATTGACGATAAAGAACAGAAATCATCGGAAATAAATACAAAAGGCACAATGCCGAATTAAGTACAAGAAGACTGACTCTTCCTACTGTCTATGTTTTGAACCATTCCTGCGACACTAGTTTGGATTCCGATGCTTCACTTTAGGTTTACTGTATCCCTCTGACCTTTTTATTGTTGATGAAACACAGAAATTGCATCGGGATTAAATACAAAATAAACAATGCCGACTTAAGTACAAGAAGACTGACTCTTCCTACTATCTATGTTTTGAACCATTTCTGTGTTACTAGTTATAGATTCCGATTCTTCACTTCAGGTTTACTGTATCCCTCTGACCTTATTGCCGATGAAACACAGAAATTGCATCGGAATTAAATACAAAAGGCACAATGCCGACTTAAGGACAAGAAGGCTGACTCTTCTTACTGACTATGTTTTGAACCATTCCTGTGACACTAGTTATAGATTCCGATGCTTCACTTCAGAGTTACTGTTTCCCTTGGACCTTCTTATTGACGACGAAACACAGAAATTGTAACGGAATTAAATACAAATGGCACAATGCCGACTTAAGTACAAGAAGACTGACTCTTCTACTGTCTATGTTTTGAACCATTTCTGTGACACAAGTTATAGAGTGCGATGCTTCACTTCAGGTTTACTGTATCCCTTGGGCCTTCTTATTGACGATGAATCACAGAAATTGCATCGGAATTAAATACAAAAGGCACAATCAGGACTTAAGTACAAGAAGACTGACTCTTCTTACTGTCTGTATATTGAACCATTCCTGTGACACTAGTTATAGATTCCGATGCTTCACTGCAGGTTTACTGTATCCCTTGGACCTTCTTATTGACGTTGAAACACAGAAAATCCATCGGAATTAAATACAAAAGGGCAATGCCGACTTAAGAGCATGAAGACCGACTCTTCCTACTGACTATGCTTTGAACCATTCCTGTGACACTACGTACAGATTCCGATGCTTCACTTGAGGTTTACTGTATCCCTTGGACCTTTTTATTGACGGTGAAGCACAGAAATTGCATCGGAATTAAATACAAAAGGCACAATGACGACTTAAGGACAAGAAGACTGACTGTTCTTACTGTGAAACTAGTTATAGATTGCGATGCTTCACTTCAGGTTTACTGTATACCTTGGACCTTCTTATTGTTGATGAAACACAGAAATTGCATCGGAATTAAGTACAAAAGGCACAATGCCGACTTAAGTACAAGAAGACCGACTCTTCCTACTGTCTACGTTTTGAACCATTCCTGTGACACTAGTTTTGGATTCCGATGCTTCACTTCAGGTTTACTGTATCCCTCTGACCTTCTTATTGTTGATGAAACACAGAAATTGCATCGGGATTAAATACAAAAGGCACAATGCCGACTTAAGTACAAGAAGACTGACTCTTCCTACTATCTATGTTTTGAACCATTCCTGTGACACTAGTTATAGATTCCGATGCTTCACTTCAGGTTTACTGTATCCCTCTGACCTTATTGCCGATGAAACACAGAAATTGCATCGGAATTAAATACAAATGGCACAATGCCGACTTAAGGACAAGAAGACTGACTCTTCTTACTGACTATGATTTGAACCATTCCTGTGACACTAGTTATAGATTCCGATGCTTCACTTCAGAGTTACCGTTTCCCTTGGACCTACTTATTGACGATGAAACACATAAATGGTATCGGAATTAAATACAAATGGCACAATGCCGACTTAAGTACAAGAAGACTGACTCTTCTACTGTCTATGTTTTGAACCATTTCTGTGACACTAGTTATAGAGTGCGATGCTTCACTTCAGGTTTACTGTATCCCTTGGGCCTTCTTATTGACGATGAATCACAGAAATTGCATCTGAATTAAATACAAAAGGCACAATCCCGACTTAAGTTCAAGAAGACTGACTCTTCTTACTGTCTGTATTTTGAACTATTCCTGTGACACTAGTTATAGATTGCGATGCTTCACTTCAGGTTTACTGTATACCTTGGACCATCTTATTGACGATGAAGCACAGAAATTGCATCGGAAATAAATACAAAAGGCACAATGCCGAATTAAGTACAAGAAGACTGACTCTTCTTACTGACTATGTTTTGAACCATTCCTGTGACACTAGTTGTAGATTCCGATGCTCCACTTCAGATTTACTGTATCCCTCTGACCTTCTTATTGACGATGAAACACAGAAATTGCATCGGAATTAATTACAAAAGGCACAATGCCGACTTAAGTACAAGAAGACTGACTCTTCTTACTGTCTATGATTTGAACCCTTCCTGTGACACTAGTTGAAGATTACGATGCTTCACTTCAGGTTTACTGTATCCCTTGGACCTTCTTATTGACGATGAAACACAGAAATTGCATCGGAATTAATTAGAAAAGGCACAATGCCGACTTAAGTACAAGATGACTGACTCTTACTGTCTATGATTTGAACCATTTCTGTGTCACTAGTTATAGATTACGATGCTTCACTTCTGGTTTACGGTACCCCTCTGACCTTCCTATTGCCGATGAAACACAGAAATTGCATCGGAATTAATTAGAAATTCCACAATGCCGACTTAAGTACAAGAAGACAGACTCTTCTTACTGTCTATGATTTGAACTATTCCTGTGACACTAGTTGAAGATTACGATGCTTCACTTCACGTTTACTGTATCCCTCTGACCTTCTTATTGCCGGTGAAAATCAGAAATTGCATCGGAATTAAATACAAAAGGCACAATGCCGACATAAGTACAAGAAGACTGACTCTTCCAACTGTCTATGTTTTTGAACCATTCCTGAGACACTAGTTGTAGATTCAGATGCTCCACTTCAGGTTTACTGTATCCCTCTGACCTTCTTATTGACGATGAAACACAGAAATTGAACCGGAATTAAATAGAAAAGGCACAATGCCGACTTAAGTACAAGAAGACTGACTCTTCTTACTCTCTATGTTATGAACCATTCCTGTGACACTAGTTATAGAATCCGATGCTTCACTCCAGGTTTACTGTATACCTTGGACCTTCTTATTGACGATGAAACACAGAAATTGCATCGGAATTAAGTACAAAAGGCACAATGCCGACTTAAGTACAAGAAGACTGACTCTTCCTACTGTCTATGCTTTGAACCATTCCTGTGACACTAGTTTTAGATTCCGATGCTTCACTTCAGGTTTACTGTATCCCTCTGACCTTCTTATTGTTGATGAAACACAGAAATTGCATCGGGATTAAATACAAAAGGCACAATGCCGACTTAAGTACAAGAAGACTGACTCTTCCTACTATCTATGTTTTGAACCATTCCTGTGACACTAGTTATAGATTCCGATGCTTCACTTCAGGTTTACTGTATCCCTCTGACCTTATTGCCGATGAAACACAGAAATTGCATCGGAATTAAATAGAAAGGCACATTGCCGACTTAAGGACAAGAAGACTGATTCTTCTTACTGACTATGATTTGAACCATTCCTGTGACACTAGTTATGGATTCCGATGCTTCACTCCAGGTTTACTGTATCCCTCTGTCCTTCTTATTGCCGGTGAAACAGAGAAATTGCATCGGAATTAAATACGAAAGGCACAATGCCAACTTAGGTACAAGAAGACTGACTCTTCTTACTGACTATGTTTTGAACCATTCCTGTGTCACTAGTTGTAGTTTACGATGCTTCACTTCAGGTTTACGGTACCCCTCTGACCTTCCTATTGCCGATGAAACACGGAAATTGCATCGGAATTAATTTGAAATTCCACAATGCCGATTTAAGTACAAGAAGACAGACTCTTCTTACTGTCTATGATTTATACCATACCTGTGACACTAGGTGAAGATTACGATGCTTCACTTCAGGTTTACTGTATCCCTCTGACCTTCTTATTGCACGTGAAACACAGAAATTGCATCGGAATTAAGTACAAAAGGCACAATGCCGACATAAGTACAAGAAGACTGAATCTTCCAACTGTCTATGTTTTGAACCATTCCTGTGACACTAGTTGTAGATTCCGATGCTCCACTTCAGGTTTACTGTATCCCTCTGACCTTCTTATTGACGACGAAACACAGAAATTGCATCGGAATTAAATACAAAAGGCAGAATGCCGACTTATGTACAAGAAGACTGAATCTTCCTACTGTCTATGATTTGAACCATTCCTGTGACACTAGTTATAGATTCCGATGCTTCACTTCAGGTTTACTGTATCCCTTGGACCTTCTTATTGACGTTGAAACACAGAAAATCCATCGGAATTAAATACAAAAGGCCAAATGCCGACTTAAGAACATGAAGACCGACTCTTCCTACTGACTATGTTTTGAACCATTCCTGTGACACTACGTATAGATTCCGATGCTTCACTTGAGGTTTACTGTATCCATTCGACCTTCTTATTGACGATGAAACACAGAAATTGCATCGGAATTAAATACAAAAGGCACAATGCCGATTTAAGGACAAGAAGACTGACTCTTCTTACTGACTATGTTTTGAACTATTCCTGTGACACTAGTTATAGTTTACGATGCTTCACTTCAGGTTTACTGTATCCCTTAGGCATTCTTATTGACGTTGAAACACAGAAAATCCATCGGAATTAAATACAAATGGCCAAATGCCGACTTAAGAACATGAAGACCGACTCTTCCTACTGACTATGTTTTGAACCATTCCTGTGACACTACGTATAGATTCCGATGCTTCACTTGAGGTTTACTGTATCCATTCGACCTTCTTATTGACGATGAAACACAGAAATTGCATCGGAATTAAATACAAAAGGCACAATCCCGACTTTAGTACAAGAAGACTGACTCTTCTTACTGTCTGTATATTGAACCAATCCTGTGACACTAGTTATGGATTCCGATGCTTCACTTCAGGTTTACTGTATCCCTCTGACCTTCTTATTGCCGGTGAAACAGAGAAATTGCATCGGAATTAAATACGAAAGGCATAATGCCAACTTAAGTACAAGAAGACTGACTCTTCTTACTGACTATGTTTTGAACCATTCCTGTGACACTAGTTGTAGATTCCGATGCTCCACTTCAGATTTACTGTATCCCTCTGACCCTCTTATTGACGATGAAACACAGAAATTGCATCGGAATTAATTAGAAAAGGCACAATGCCGATTTAAGTACAAGATGACTGACTCTTCTTACTGTCTATGATTTGAACCATTTCTGTGTCACTGGTTATAGATTACGATGATTCACTTCTGGTTTACGGTACCCCTCTGACCTTCCTATTGCCGATGAAACACAGAAATTGCATCGGAATTAATTAGAAATTCCACAATGCCGACTTAAGTACAAGAAGACAGACTCTTCTTACTGCCTATGATTTGAACCATTCCTGTGACACTAGTTGAAGATTACGTTGCTTCACTTCAGGTTTACTGTATCCCTCTGACCTTCTTATTGCCGGTGAAACACAGAAATTGCATCGGAATTAAATACAAAAGGCACATGCCGACATAAGTACAAGAAGACTGACTCTTCCAACTGTCTATGTTTTGAACCATTCCTGTGACACTAGTTGTAGATTCCGATGCTCCACTTCAGGTTTACTGTATCCCTCTGACCTTCTTATTGACGATGAAACACAGAAATTGAACCGGAATTAAATAGAAAAGGCACAATGCCGACTTAAGTACAAGAAGACTGACTCTTCTTACTCTCTATGTTATGAACCATTCCTGTGACACTAGTTATAGATTCCGATGCTTCACTCCAGGTTTACTGTATACCTTGGACCTTCTTATTGACGATGAAACACAGAAATTGCATCGGAATTAAGTACAAAAGGCACAATGCCGACTTAAGTACAAGAAGACCGACTCTTCCTACTGACTATACTTTGAACCATTCCTGTGACACTAGTTTTAGATTCCGATGCTTCACTTCAGGTTTACTGTATCCCTCTGACCTTCTTATTGTTGATGAAACACAGAAATTGCATCGGGATTAAATACAAAAGGCACAATGCCGACTTAAGTACAAGAAGACTGACCCTTCCTACTATCTATGTTTTGAACCATTCCTGTGACACTAGTTATAGATTCCGATGCTTCACTTCAGGTTTACTGTATCCCTCTGACCTTATTGCCGATGAAACACAGAAATTGCATCGGAATTAAATAGAAAAGGCACAATGCCGACTTAAGGACAAGAAGACTGACTCTTCTTACTGACAATGATTTGAACCATTCCTGTGTCACTAGTTATAGTTTACGATGCTTCACTTCAGGTTTACGGTACCCCTCTGACCTTCCTAATGCCGATGAAACACAGAAATTGCATCGGAATTAATTAGAAAATCCCCAATGCCGATTTAATTACAAGAAGACAGACTCTTCTTACTGTCTATGGTTTGAACCATACCTGTGACACTAGTTGAAGATTACGATGCTTCACTTCAGGTTTACTGTATCCCTCTGACCTTCTTATTGCCGGTGAAACACAGAAATTGCATCGGAATTAAGTACAAAAGGCACAATGCCGACATAAGTACAAGAAGACTGACTCTTCCAACTGTCTATGTTTTGAACCATTCCTGTGACACTAGTTGTAGATTCCGATGCTCCACTTCAGGTTTACTGTATCCCTCTGACCTTCTTATTGACGATGAAACACAGGAATTGCATCGGAATTAAATAGAAAAGGCACACTGCCGACTTAAGTACAAGAAGACTGACTCTTCTTACTGACAATGTTTTGAACTATTCCTGTGACACTAGTTATAGATTGCGATTCTTCACTTCAGGTTTACTGTATACCTTGGACCTTCTTATTGACGATGAAGCACAGAAATTGCATCGGAAATAAATACAAAAGGCACAATGCCGAATTAAGTACAAGAAGACTGACTCTTCTTACTGACTATGTTTTGAACCATTCCTGTGACACTAGTTATAGATTCCGATGCTTCACTTCAGAGTTACTGTTTCCCTTGGACCTTCTTATTGACGACGAAACACAGAAATTGTAACGGAATTAAATACAAATGTCACAATGCCGACTTAAGTACAAGAAGACTGACTCTTCTACTGTCTATGTTATGAACCATTTCTGTGACACTAGTTATAGAGTGCGATGCTTCACTTCAGGTTTACTGTATCCATTGGGCCTTCTTATTGACGATGAATCACAGAAATTGCATCGGAATTAAATACAAAAGGCACAATCAGGACTTAAGTACAAGAAGACTGACTCTTCTTACTGTCTGTATATTGAACCATTCCTGTGACACTAGTTATAGATTCCGATGCTTCACTGCAGATTTACTGTATCCCTTGGACCTTCTTATTGACGTTGAAACACAGAAAATCCATCGGAATTAAATACAAAAGGCCAATGCCGACTTAAGAGCATGAAGACCGACTCTTCCTACTGACTATGCTTTGAACCATTCCTGTGACACTACGTATAGATTCCGATGCTTCACTTGAGGTTTACTGTATCCCTTGGACCTTTTTATTGACGGTGAAACACAGAAATTGCATCGGAATTAAATACAAAAGGCACAATGACGACTTAAGCACAAGAAGACTGACTGTTCTTACTGTGAAACTAGTTATAGATTGCGATGCTTCACTTCAGGATTACTGTATACCTTGGACCTTCTTATTGACGATGAAACTCAGAAATTGCATCGCAATTAAGTACAAATGGCACAATGCCGACTTAAGTACAAGAAGACCGACTCTTCCTACTGTCTACGTTTTGAACCATTCCTGTGACACTAGTTTTGGATTCCGATGCTTCACTTCAGAGTTACTGATTCCCTTGGACCTTCTTATTGACGATGAAACACAGAAATTGTATCGGAATTAAATACAAAAGGCGCAATGCCGACTTAAGTACAAGAAGACTGACTCTTCTACTGTCTATGTTTTGAACCATTTCTGTGACACTAGTTATAGAGTGCGATGCTTCACTTCAGGTTTACTGTATACCTTGGGCCTTCTTATTGTCGATGAATCACAGAAATTGCATCGGAATTAAATACAAAAGGCACAATCCCGAATTAAGTACAAGAAGACTGACTCTTCTTACTGTCTGTATATTGAACCAATCCTGTGACACTAGTTATAGATTCCGATGCTTCACTTCAGGTTTACTGTATCCCTCCGACCTTCTAATTGCCGGTGAATCAGAGAAATTGCATCGGAATTAAATACGAAAGGCACAATGCCAACTTAGGTACAAGAAGACTGACTCTTCTTACTGACTATGTTTTGAACCATTCCTGTGACACTAGTTGTAGATTCCGATGCTCCACTTCAGATTTACTGTATCCCTCTGACCTTCTTATTGACGATGAAACACAGAAATTGCATCGGAATTAATTAGAAAAGGCACAATGCCGACTTAAGTACAAGATGACTGACTCTTCTTACTGTCTATAATTTGAACCTTTTCTGTGTCACTAGTTATAGATTACGATGCTTCACTTCTGGTTTACGGTACCCCTCTGACCTTCCTATTGCCGATGAAACACAGAAATTGCATCGGAATTAATTAGAAATTCCACAATGCCGACTTAAGGACAAGAAGACAGACTCTTCTTACTGTCTATGATTTGAACTATTCCTGTGACACTAGTTGAAGATTACGATGCTTCACTTCACGTTTACTGTATCCCTCTGACCTTCTTATTGCCGGTGAAACACAGAAATTGCATCGGAATTAAATACAAAAGGCACAATGCCGACATAAGTACAAGAAGACTGACTCTTCCAACTGTCTATGTTTTTGAACCATTCCTGAGACACTAGTTGTAGATTCAGATGCTCCACTTCAGGTTTACTGTATCCCTCTGACCTTCTTATTGACGATGAAACACAGAAATTGAACCGGAATTAAAGAGAAAAGGCACAATGCCGACTTAAGTACAAGAAGACTGACTCTTCTTACTCTCTATGTTATGAACCATTCCTGTGACACTAGTTATAAATTCCGATGCTTCACTCCAGGTTTACTGTATACCTTGGACCTTCTTATTGACGGTGAAACACAGAAATTGCATCGGAATTAAGTACAAAAGGCACAATGCCGACTTAAGTTCAAGAAGACTGACTCTTCCTACAGTCTATGCTTTGAACCATTCCTGTGACACTAGTTTTAGATTCCGATGCTTCACTTGAGGTTTACTGTATCCCTCTGACCTTCTTATTGTTGATGAAACACAGAAATTGCATCGGGATTAAATACAAAAGGCACAATGCCGACTTAAGTACAAGAAGACTGACTCTTCCTACTATCTATGTTTTGAACCATTCCTGTGACACTAGTTATAGATTCCGATGCTTCACTTCAGGTTTACTGTATCCCTCTGACCTTATTGCCGATGAAACACAGAAATTGCATCGGAATTAAATAGAAAAGGCACAATGCCGACTTAAGGACAAGAAGACTGACTCTTCTTACTGACTATGATTTGAACCATTCCTGTGACACTAGTTATAGATTCCGATGCTTCACTCCAGGTTTACTGTATCCCTCTGTCCTTCTTATTGCCGGTGAAACAGAGAAATTGCATCGGAATTAAATACGAAAGGCACAATGCCAACTTAGGTACAAGAAGACTGACTCTTCTTACTGACTATGTTTTGAACCATTCCTGTGTCACTAGTTATAGTATACGATGCTTCACTTCAGGTTTACGGTACCCCTCTGACCTTCCTATTGCCGATGAAACACAGAAATTGCATCGGAATTAATTAGAAAATCCACAATGCCGATTTAAGTACAAGAAGACAGACTCTTCTTACTGTCTATGATTTGTACCATACCTGTGACACTAGTTGAAGATTACGATGCTTCACTTCAGGTTTACTGTATCCCTCTGACCTTCTTATTGCAGGTGAAACACAGAAATTGCATCGGAATTAAGTACAAAAGGCACAATGCCGACATAAGTACAAGAAGACTGAATCTTCCAACTGTCTATGTTTTGAACCATTCCTGTGACACTAGTTGTAGATTCCGATGCTCCACTTCAGGTTTACTGTATCCCTCTGACCTTCCTATTGACGATGAAACACATAAATTGCATCGGAATTAAATAGAAAAGGCACAATGCCGACTTAAGTACAAGAAGACTGACTCTTCTTACTCTCTATGTTATGAACCATTCCTGTGACACTAGTTATAGATTCCGATCCTTCACTTCAGGTTTACTGTATCCCTTGGACCTTCCTATTGACGATGAAACACAGAAATTGCATAGGAATTAAATAGAAAAGGCACAATGCCGACTTAAGTACAAGAAGACTGACTCTTCTTACTGACAATGTTTTGAACTATTCCTGTGACACTAGTTATAGATTGCGATGCTTCACTTCAGGTTTACTGTATACCTTGGACCTTCTTATTGACGATGAAGCACAGTAATTGCATCGGAAATAAATACAAAAGGCACAATGCCGAATTAAGTACAAGAAGACTGACTCTTCTTACTGACTATGTTTTGAACCATTCCTGTGACACTAGTTATAGATTCCGATTCTTCACTTCAGGTTTACTGTTTCCCTTGGACCTTATTGCCGATGAAACACAGAAATTGCATCGGCATTAAATACAAAAGGCACAATGCCGACTTAAGGACAAGAAGACTGACTCTTCTTACTGACTATGTTTTGAACCATTCCTGTGACACTAGTTATAGATTCCGATGCTTCACTTCAGAGTTACTGTTTCCCTTGGACCTTCTTACTGACGACGAATCACAGAAATTGTAACGGAATTAAATACAAATGGCACAATGCCGACATAAGTACAAGAAGACTGACTCTTCTACTGTCTATGCTTTGAACCATTTCTGTGAGACTAGTTATAGAGTGCGATGCTTCACTTCAGGTTTACTGTATCCCTTGGGCCTTCTTATTGACGATGAATCACAGAAATTGCATCGGAATTAAATACAAAAGGCACAATCCCGACTTAAGTACAAGAAGACTGACTCTTCTTACTGTCTGTATATTGAACCATTCCTGTGACACTAGTTATAGATTCCGATGCTTCACTTCAGGTTTACTGTATCCCTCTGACCTTCTTATTGCCGGTGAAACACAGAAATTGCATCGGAATTAAATACGAAAAGCACAATGCCAACTTAAGTATAAGAAGACTGACTCTTCTTACTGACTATGTTTTGAACAATTCCTGTGACACTAGTTATAGATTCCGATGCTCCACTTCAGATTTACTGTATCCCTCTGACCTTCTTATTGACGATGAAACACAGAAATAGCATCGGAATTAATTAGAAAAGGCACAACGCCGACTTAAGTACAAGAAGACTGACTCTTCTTACTGTCTATGATTTGAACCATTCCTGTGACACTAGTTGAAGATTACGATGCTCCACTTCAGGTTTACTGTATCCCTTGGAAGTTCTTATTAACGATGAAACACAGAAATTACATCGGAATTAAATACAAAAGGCACAATGCCGACATAAGTACAAGAAGACTGACTCTTCCAACTGTCTATGTTTGAACCATTCCTGTGACACTAGTTATAGATTCCGATGCTTCACTTCAGGTTTACGGTACCCCTCTGACCTTCTTATTGACGATGAAACACAGAAATTGCATCGGAATTAATTAGAAAAGGCGCAATGCCGACTTAAGTACAAGAAGACTGACTCTTCTTATTGTCTATGATTTGAACCATTCCTGTGACACTAGTTGAAGATTACGATGCTTCACTTCAGGTTTACTGTATCCCTCTGACCTTCTTATTGCCGGTGAAACACAGAAATTGCATCGGAATTAAATACAAAAGGCACAATGCCGACATAAGTACAAGAAGACTGACTCTTCCAACTGTCTATGTTTTGAACCATTCCTGTGACACTAGTTGTAGATTCCGATGCTCCACTTCAGGTTTACTGTATCCCTCTGACCTTCTTATTGACGATGAAACACAGAAATTGCATCGGAATTAATTAGAAAAGGCACAATGCCTACTTAAGTACAAGAAGACTGACTCTTCTTACTGTCTATGGTTTGAACCATTCCTGTGTCACTAGTTATAGTTTACGATGCTTCACTTCAGGTTTACGGTACCCCTCTGATCTTCCTATTGCCGATGAAACACAGAAATTGCATCGGAATTAATTAGAAAATCCACAATGCCGACTTAAGTACAAGAAGACAGACTCTTCTTACTGTCTATGATTTGAACCATACCTGTGACACTAGTTGAAGATTACGATGCTTCCCTTCAGGTTTACTGTATCCCTTGGACCTTCTTATTGACGATGAAACACAGAAATTGCATCGGAAATAAATACAAAAGGCACAATGCCGAATTAAGTGCAAGAAGACTGACTCTTCCTACTGTCTATGTTTTGAACCATTCCTCTGACACTAGTTTTGGATTCCGATGCTTCACTTCAGGTTTACTGTATCCCTCTGACCTTCTTATTGCTGATGAAACACAGAAATTACATCGGGATTAAATACAAAAGGCACAATGCCGACTTAAGTATAAGAAGACTGACTCTTCCTACTATCTATGTTTTGAACCATTTCTGTGTTACTAGTTATAGATTCCGATGCTTCACTTCAGGTTTACTGTATCCCTCTGACCTTACTGCCGATGAAACACAGAAAAAGCATCGGAATTAAATACAAAAGGCACAATGCCGACTTAAGGACAAGAAGACTGACTCTTCTTACTGACTATGTTTTGAACCATTCCTGTGACACTAGTTATAGATTCCGATGCTTCACTTCAGAGTTACTGTTTCCCTTGGACCTTCTTATTGACGACGAAACACAGAAATTGTAACGGAATTAAATACAAATGGCACAATGCCGACTTAAGTACAAGAAGACTGACTCTTCTACTGTCTATGTTTTGAACCATTTCTGTGACACTAGTTATAGAGTGCGATGCTTCACTTCAGGTTTACTGTACCCCTCTGACGTTCTTATTGCCGGTGAAACACAGAAATTGCATCATAATTAAATACGAAAGGCACAATGCCAACTTAAGAATAAGAAGACTGACTCTTCTTACTGATTATGTTTGATCCATTCCTGTGACACTAGTTGTAGATTCCGATGCTCCACTTCAGATATACTGTATCCCTCTGACCTTTTTATTGACGATGAAACACTGAAATTGCATCGGAATTAATTAGAAAAGGCACAATGCCGACTTAAGTACAAGAAGACTGACTCTTCTTACTGTCTATGATTTGAACCATTCCTGTGACACTAGTTGAAGATTACGAT
This sequence comes from Schistocerca piceifrons, assembly GCF_021461385.2. Taxonomy (NCBI): domain Eukaryota; kingdom Metazoa; phylum Arthropoda; class Insecta; order Orthoptera; family Acrididae; genus Schistocerca; species Schistocerca piceifrons. Next base: position 57,298 of record NW_025728046.1, read on the forward strand.
GCTCCACTTCAGGTTTACTGTATCCCTTGGACCCTCTTATTAACGATGAAACACAGAAATTACGTCGGAATTAAATACAAAAGGCACAATGCCGACATAAGTACAAGAAGACTGACTCTTCCAACTGTCTATGCTTTGAACCATTCATGTGACACTAGTTATAGATTCCGATGCTTCACTTCAGGTTTACGGTACCCCTGTGACCTTCTTATTGACGATGAATCACAGAAATTGCATCGGAATTAATTAGAAAAGGCACAATGCCGACTTAAGTACAAGAAGACTGACTATTCTTATTGTCTATGATTTGAACCATTCCTGTGACACTAGTTGAAGATTACGATGCTTCACTTCAGGTTTACTGTATCCCTCTGACCTTCTTATTGCCGGTGAAACACAGAAATTGCATCGGAATTAAATACAAAAGGCACAATGCCGACATAAGTACAAGAAGACTGACTCTTCCAACTGTCTATGTTTTGAACCATTCCTGTGACACTAGTTGTAGATTACGATGCTCCACTTCAGGTTTACTGTGTCCCTCTGACCTTCTTATTGACGATGAAACACAGAAATTGCATCGCAATTAATTAGAAAATTCACAATGCCGACTTAAGTACAAGAAGAGTGACTCTTCTTACTGTCTATGATTTTAACCATTAATGTGACACTAGTTGAAGATCCCGATGCTTCACTTCAGGTTTACTGTATCCCTCTCATCCTCTTATTGACGATGAAACACAGAAATTCCAACGGAATTAAATAGAAACACCACAATGCTTACTTAAGTACAAGATGACAAACTCTGCTTACTGGCTATGTTTTGAACCATTCCTGTGACACTAGTTATATATTCCGATGTTTCACTTCAGGTTTACTGTATCTCTTGGACCTTCTTATTGACGAAGAAAGACAGAAATTGCTTCGGAATTAAACACAAAAGGCACAATGCCGACTTAAGTACAAAAAGACTGACACTTCCTACTGACTATGATTAGAACCATTCCTGTGACACTAGTTATTGATTCCGATGCTTCACTTCAGGTTTACTGTATCCCTCTGACCTTCTTATTGACGATGAAACACAGAAATTGCATCGGAATTAAATACAAAAGGCACAATTCCGACTTAAGTACAAAAAGACTGACTCTTCGTACTGTCTATGTTTTGAATCCCTCCTGTGAGACCAGTTTTAGGTTCCGATACTTCACCTCAGGTTTACTGTACCCCTTGGACCTTCGTATTCACGATGAAACACAGAGATTGCATCGGAATCAAACACAAAAAGCACAATGCCGACTTAAGTACAATAAGGCTGACACTTCTTACTGTCTATGTTTTAAACCTTTCCTGTGAGACGACTTTTAGATTCCGAAGCTTCACTTCAGGTTTACTGTTTCCCTTGGACCTTCTTATTGACGATGAAACACAGAAATTGCATCGGAATAAAATCATAAGTCACAATGAAGACCTAAATACAAGAAGACTGACTCATCTTACTGTCTATGCTTTGATCCATTCCTGTGAGACCAGTTTGTAATTCCGATGCTTCACTTCAGGTTTACTGTATCCCTTGGACCTTCTTATTGAAGATGAAACACAGAAATTGCATCGGAATTAAATACAAAAGGCACAATGCCGACTTAAGTACAAGAAGACTGACTCTTCCTACTGTCTTTGTTTCGAACCATTCCTGTGACAATAGTTATAGATTCCGATGCTTCACTTCAGGTTTACTGTATCCCTCTGATCTTCTTATTGACGATGAAACACAGAAATTGCATCGGAATTAAATACAAAAGGCACAATGCCGACTTAAGTACAAGAAGACTGACCCATCTTACTGTCTATGTTTTGAACCATTCCTGTGACACTAGTTCTAGATTCCGATGCTTCACTTCAGGTTTACTGTTTCCCTTGGACCTTCTTATTGACGATGAAACACAGAAATTGCATCGGAATAAAATCATAAGTCACAATGAAGACCTAAATACAAGAAGACTGACTCATCTTACTGTCTATGCTTTGATCCATTCCTGTGAGACCAGTTTGTAATTCCGATGCTTCACTTCAGGTTTACTGTATCCCTTGGACCTTCTTATTGAAGATGAAACACAGAAATTGCATCGGAATTAAATACAAAAGGCACAATGCCGACTTAAGTACAAGAAGAGTGACTCTTCCTACTGTCTTTGTTTTGAACCATTCCTGTGACAATAGTTATAGATTCCGATGCTTCACTTCAGGTTTACTGTATCCCTCTGATCTTCTTATTGACGATGAAACACAGAAATTGCATCGGAATTAAATACAAAAGGCACAATGCCGACTTAAGTACAAGAAGACTGACTCTTCTTACTCTCTATGTTATGACCATTCCTGTGACACTAGTTATAGATTCCGATGCTTCACTCCAGGTTTACAGTATACCTTGGACCTTCTTATTGACGATGAAACACAGAATTGCATCGGAATTAAGTACAAAAGGCACAATGCCGACTTAAGTACAAGAAGACTGACTCTTCCTACTGTCTATGTTTGAACCATTTCCTGTGACACTAGTTTTGGATTCCGATGCTTCATTTCAGGTTTACTGTATCCCTCTGACTTTCTTATTGTTGATGAAACACAGAAATTGCATCGGGATTAAATACAAAAGGCACAATGCCGACTTAAGTACAAGAAGACTGAATCTTCCTACTATCTATGTTTTGAACCATTCCTGTGACACTAGTTATAGATTCCGATGCTTCACTTCAGGTTTACTGTATCCCTCTGACCTTATTGCCATTGAAACACAGAAATTGAATCGGAATTAAATAGAAAATGCACAATGCCGACTTAAGGACAAGAAGACTGACTCTTCTTACTGACTATGATTTGAACCATTCCTGTGACACTAGTTATAGGTTCCGATGCTTCACTTCAGAGTTACTGTTTCCCTTGGACCTTCTTATTGACGATGAAACACAGATATTGTATCGGAATTAAATACAAATGGCACAATGCCGACTTAAGTACAAGAAGACTGACTCTTCTACTGTCTATGTTTTGAAATATTTCTGTGACACTAGTTATAGAGTGCGATGCTTCACTTCAGGTTCACTGTATCCTTTGGGCCTTCTTATTGACGATGAATCACAGAAATTGCATTGGAATTAAATACAAAAGGCACAATCCCGACTTAAGTACAAGAAGACTGACTCTTCTTACTGTCTGTATATTGAACCATTCCTGTGACACTAGTTATGGATTCCGATGCTTCACTTCAGGTTTACTGTATCCCTCTGACCTTCTTATTGCCGGTGAAACAGAGAAATTGCATCGGAATTAAATACGAAAGGAACAATGCCAACTTAGGTACAAGAAGACTGACTCTTCATACAGACTATGTTTTGAACCATTCCTGTGACACTAGTTGTAGATTCCGATGCTCCACTTCAGATTTACTGTATCCCTCTGACGTTCTTATTGACGATGAAACACAGAAATTGCATCGGAATTAATTAGAAAAGGCACAATGCCGACTTAAGTACAAAAAGACTGACTCTTCTTACTGTCTATGATTTGAACCGTTCCTGTGTCACTAGTTATAGTTTACGATGTTCACTTCAGGTTTACGGTACCCCTCTGACCTTCCTATTGCCGATGAAACACAGAAATTGCATCGGAATTAATTAGAAAATCCACAATGCCGACTTAAGTACAAGAAGACTGACTCTTCTTACTCTCTATGTTATGTACCATTCATGTGACACTAGTTATCGATTCCGATGCTTCACTCCAGGTTTACTGTATCCCTTGGACCTTCTTATTGACGATGAAACACAGAAATTGCATAGGAATTAAATAGAAAAGGCACAATGCCGACTTAAGTACAAGAAGGCGGACTCTTCTTACTGACTATGTTTTGAACTATTCCTGTGACACTAGTTATAGACTGCGATGCTTCACTTCAGGTTTACAGTATACCTTGGACCTTCTTATTGACGGTGAAACACAGAAATTGCACCGGAAATAAATACAAAAGGCACAATGCCGACTTAAGTACAAGAAGACTGACTCTTCCTACTGTCTATGTTTTGAACCATTCCTGTGACACTAGTTGTAGATTCCGATGCTCCACTTCAGATTTACTGTATCCCTCTGACCTACTTATTGACGATGAAACACAGAAATTGCATCGGAATTAATTAGAAAAGGCACAATGCCGACATAAGTACAAGAAGACTGACTCTTCTTACTGTCTATGATTTGAACCATTCCTGTGTCACTAGTTATAGTTTACGATGTTCACTTCAGGTTTGCGGTACCCCTCTGACCTTCCTATTGCCGATGAAACACAGAAATTGCATCGGAATTAATTAGAAAATCCACAATGCCGACTTAAGTACAAGAAGACAGACTCTTCTTACTGTCTATGATTTGAACCATACCTGTGACACTAGTTGAAGATTACGATGCTTCACTTCAGGTTTACTGCATCCCTCTGACCTTCTTATTGCCGGT